>NW_004444048.1:5916613-5917518 GCF_000243295.1 Trichechus manatus latirostris | reverse complement strand
TCCTCCTTGTTACTATCTCTGTGATCTTACTTAAGCTGTTTTCCTTTCCCAATCCTAAAAAGGCCTTTCTTGCTTCTTCAGCTGTATAAATTCTAATCAAGACCCCAGTTAATATTTTCTTTCTTCTCCAATTCTACCAGTCTTCTCTCTTCTTAGAACTCCTATAGTAATAATCTCTGTTGTTGTTAGTTCCATCAAGTCTATTCCGACTCATAGTGACCACATGTGTGCAGAGTAGAACTGATCCATAGGGTTTTCAAGGCGGTGCCCTTCCATAAGCAAATTGCCAGACCTGTCTTCTGAGGTGCCTCTGGGTGAGTTTGAACCACCAACCTTTCAGATTGTAGTCAAGCACTTAACTGTTTGCACCTCCCAGGAAGTAATAATCTCTAGTACCACTCACTTTGCCCTTAATCATATAGACTCTCAGCACTGTAAAGCCATTCAATTTTTGGGTTACGAATGTAACCACCTCAATAAGACCAGAAAATCCAATTGCAAGACCACGCGTTATTGTTCTTTGTATTCTCATGTTATGATAATGCTAACAATTTGTTTAAACAAATGACAGTATTAATACAATTATATTCATATATGTGCAAATGAGAAAAAATTCTTCAGGTGGGAAGATGGTGTCTTAGTTATCTAGTGCTGCCACAACAGAAATACCACAAGTGGGTGGTTTTAATAAGGAGAAATTTATTCTCTCACAGGCCAGTAGGCTATAAGTCCAAACTCAGGGCATCAGCTCCAGGGGAACGCTTTCTCCGTTGACTCTGGAGGAAGGTCCGTTTCATCAATCTTCCCTTGGTCTGGGAGCTTTCCCGCGCTGGAACCCCAGGTCCAAAGGATGCGCTCTGCTCCCGGCACTGCTTTCTTGGTGGTATAAGGTTCCCAATTCTCTG
>NW_004444048.1:5915546-5916513 GCF_000243295.1 Trichechus manatus latirostris | reverse complement strand
ACACATTTTTGGGGGGACATAATTCAAACCATGACAGATGGTTCAAATGTATATGCAAAGATTTAGTATAAATGAATGTTTCCAACCTGGGTGGGATTCCAACTCTCCCAGAAGAACTTTCTTAGAAGCCCCAGCAAACCTCTTCTCAAATTACCTTTGTACAAGAAGTTAGGGATGGGTCAGTATATGGGTAGGGGGACAGATGAAAAAAATTAAGATTCTGTTAGGAAAGAGGAAGAGGGGAATGGATGCTAGATTAAGTAACTAAGAATGTCTGCAAGGCCTCCCCTCCACATGATTGATTCTTTTGAACTCTTAAATTTGAGTGGATTTGATTATAAACCTGAAGGAGAGATATTATCTGTATTCATAAGCATTCTATGTCTTACAACATGTTGTTGAAGTTCAATAAAATGTTCAGTAATGAAATACCAGAATTTCAAATAAAATATCCACTCAGTTTTCAATCAACAGACTTTGCAGTAATAAATTGTGACCCTGAGAGGCCACTGCCCAGTACTAGAGTGTTTCTTTCCTTAACATAAGGCTTGGCATAATGCCTTACAAATTTACATGATCAAATTTGATTCTCCCACAACCACATTTTACTGATAAAGACATTGATGCTAAACTGCTGAAGGATTTACCTGGCATAGTACAACTATAGCTATTAGACCCAAAGCTAGAATCCAAATCTAAGAGATGATACGGAAAGAAATGGACTTTGGAGTCTGCCTAAGCTGGGTTCACATCCCAGTTTTGCAAGTTAAACTACACCTTTTCCTCACTTGTTGATTATCTCATTATCCAACATTTTGCATTTATGACAATAGTAAAAAATCTGCTATCTGACTATTTTGCGCATTAACGATGTACATTTGGCAGTGAAAAACACTGAGGTATGAGGTGAGAGAAACGCTGGCTTTGATGGTTAAGGTTATGTGTCAACTTGACTGAGTCATGATTC
>NW_004444048.1:5912475-5914200 GCF_000243295.1 Trichechus manatus latirostris | reverse complement strand
AGGCAGACAAAAATCCCTTTCCCTGCAAGAGGCATGAGAAGCCCTGAAATCCTCTCCCTCTGTGTCACTTATCAACACTGAACTCAGACACACTCAATCCCTGAAATAAGAGTGCCAGGGGATCAAATGGGTGGGTGAGGCTTGCTGGGAAATTCCTCCCAGCCAGTGGATACATGACTTTGGAAGAAATTGGGGCAGTTCCCAATGTAACTTGCTACCCCTCCCCCAGGGGCAATCACTGTCAAAAATGATTTATTTTAAACATTTTTTAATTATTTTAGCCAATGGGGTGTGTATGTGTGTGTGTTATGGAGAGAGAGTGTAGAGTATGTGTATGTTTTTAATCATTTGCGGTTAAGTCTGAGTTCACAAGAGCCTTTGAGTTCACTGGAGTCCAACCGCCAAACCCACACCCAAATATTTTATAGATAACAGAAGAGCCATTGCCGGATTATGCTCATACGTACACAAACAAGCTTTGTGGCAGTGTGGTGAGGACCCCTGAAGTGGCAGTCGGGATGTGAGGACTTTACAACCAGATCTACAGCAAGTCATTCGGCTGCATCATGAGAAACAACGTTTTGAGAAGCTTCCATGAGAAGCATTCACTCTTCTTCTCAGCAAATGAATATAATTAAGCATCTAATGGGTACTGTTATTGTGTTAAGTGCTGCTGAACAGGGTTGGCATTTATTATTAGGTTTAGGGTTGTTCTCATACTTTACATTAAATGCTGACAAGACTGGAAGCAATTATGCCAAGATGTTAACTGTGGTTAATTCCGGGTGGTGGGAATATAAGTGAATGTTACTTTCTCCATGGTGATTTTCTACAGTTCAGAAGCTTCTACAAATAAATACATGTGTATTGTACAAATAAATAAATGAATGAATGAACAAACTCAGGTAGGTCTATTTGACTATAGGCCTAACTCCAATAGCCATGTTTTCAAAACATTTCTATTCCTAAAAAGTATTCCTAAAGACTGATACCAGCAATCCCAAGTATCTGTTTATGTGGGATTTTTGTTTTTGTTTGTTTTGCTTTCTACTTTTCCCCCGTCTCTTTCAGGGTATTTGGAGAATGGAAAGAAGCAAGAGCCATGTGTACATTAGGGACAGCAGAGAGTCGGGAAAAGAGATTAAAAAGTTATGGAGAGGGGAGATGAAGGCCAGACTTGAATAGAAAGAGGAGGGTGGGTAATGATACCAGTGATAACATTTAGTTTTAATAAGTGGTTTCCTTTGAGGAACTTGAAAGGTTGTAGAGAGGCAACAGAGGAGGCTAGCCGGTCATATTCAGGTGTAGAATGCAAATTCCATGTAAGATAGCATCCATCAGAATGGAAGCTCCATGAGGGCAGGGACTCAATTTTGTCCCTTGTTCTCCTGTGCCTAGAACAGTCTGATACATGGGACATACTCAATAAATGACTTTTTAGTGATGAGTAAATTTATTGCCTTTGAAATTAAATAAATAAACAGTTTCTGTAGAGTTGATTCCAAATCATGACAATCCCATGTGTATCAGAGTAGATTGGTGCTTCATAGCATTTTTAATGATATTTCAGAAGTAGATCACCAGGCCTTGCTTCCAAGGCATCTCTGGGTAAACTTGAACCTCCAACCTTTCGGTAAGCAGCCGAGCACATTAACTGTTTGCACCCAGGACTCCCTTGAAAAATAAAGAGAGAGTGAAATGGCTTTCAAATAACAAATTGTAGAA
>NW_004444048.1:5906846-5910903 GCF_000243295.1 Trichechus manatus latirostris | reverse complement strand
ATCTCCCCACCCATAAAACTACTCTTGTTCTCTGCTGAACTCAGTCTATTACTTTCAGACTACATTTTCTTAGGCAGTTTTTGTCTTCTTAGAAGTAGGTCTTTGGCCCACACTTTAAATCTTGTGGGAACAACAAATTAAAGTCATTTTAGTGCCTGCCTCATCCCTTTCTTAGATTCGAATCTTGTCTCTCATATTCCCTCTTCAGCTTCCTCTTCTGGAAAATGAGGATGATACTATAGATTGCTTACGCTATCATAGATAAATGCTATTTCTTTCATGGTAATTTGCCAACTGCTAAATCTTTTGAAAACAGCTAAAATAGTCTGCGTGTATTACAATTCTCAGGACTTAACTTTGGCAATATTTCAAATGTGGAATTTCTATTTATATTGCAACTAGAAAGGGGTAAATCATGTACAGTTGATTGGCAAAGTTTTGAAAGATCTGGTACCTATATGTTCCTCACTGAATTCATATTGTGTTATTACACCTCCTGGAGAAAAGATATTTAAAAGTACTTCCAGAAGAGGGCAATGTTCCTGAGATCAACTTTGCTAATAAATTTTCCAAACACCAAAAATCCACACTAACTCCAGATTATTTATTCATAAGCGCTCTCATGCTGAAGTCTGAGAACGGATGACTTTAGAAAAACATTGGATTTGTACAGATTCCCCTTATAAATATTACTGTAATTTTCCTTTCCTTGAGAAATCTGAAACTATTCTATCTGTTTCACATAACTCTTTTTGGGGGCCTAAGATTTCTGGGAAATGTCTTTGTGCTATGCCAGAGCCTTGGTTGAATTGTGCTGACAATTCACAATCTTTTGAGACTGGTTTGCACCTCGAGACTGAAATATTGATGTTATTCTAGATGGGTGCTTGGCTTCGAAGATTACCATTTGATCTGCAAGGAGAAGGACTTAGGAAAACACACTTCATCGTTCTTCCCTCTCTCAAATGCATAAGCTGAGCTGACTTCTGAAGTTCTGGGTCATAAATCACTCTGTTGACTGCTCTGTGAATTTGAGATGTGTGACCCTGAGTCCTCATTGGAAACTGGAGTAAAGAACTAAATTTCTCCCCACTTAAAACTGCATGATTATCTCAGGGGCTTTTCCTAGAAAGACACTGTTCAAACTTGAATAAGGAGGGAAAAAAAAAATTTTTTTTTCTTCCTAGAAAGATTTTTTAATTTCACTCCTAGTAATTATAGCCCAAAATATCGTATGGAAACCATTTCAGGAGAGTCCTACTTAGAAGAATTCAGACCAGTTTTTAGTGGCAAGTCCACTCTGCCTCTTCTAATGTTTACAGCCTGTACCAGCCAGGCACATTGTAATAAAAAGTGACCTTCCAGTAGCCCTGGCACATCCCAAAGAGAGTTTTTGCCTGCAAGATCTCAAAAAGGCAAAGCCAGCTTCCATTAATCTCTCCACCCTATAAAATTATCACCTGAATGGGCATCCATTTGTTTGTTTGTTTTGTTTTGCCTGCCAACATCCTTTCCCCTTTCTTTTGGCTAGGAATGCTCAAGGGATGGACATGTGTTCCCAGATTGGACAATCAGATTTTCTCTCCCAGGAATCTGACACTTGAGTGAAGTGTAAAGACAACAGGAATGGTTGGAGTGCAATCCTCTCAAATGGCCCAGTGAGGAAACTGCCATTAGTTCCTGCTATTTGGATTCATGGACTTTCGCTGGCCTCTACCCTTTGAACACCTGGTTTCTCAGCTTTTCCTTAATCGTGTGAACTCAAGTTAGGCAGAGTTGGTTTCTGTTGCTTACCATCAAAGAGCCCTAACTGAAACATCTCCTGAATAAAAAGAAATGCTATGAATCCCTGTGGGCAAAAGACCACTTGGCCATCTACTGCTGGCCAGAAAACAAAAACAAAACCTTCTAAAAAATCTATGAAAGGTATCTACTTCCAAGATGGAAGAGAAAAAATATCTCCAATCCCTTAGAAAAACCCATTTTCTGGCCACAAGGAAAATAGGAAACAGGAAGAATACTACGTATCTTTGATAAAACTAAAGTTATCTGTAGCCCTGAATCAAAATAGTAAAGTTAAATAGGAGAACTGTAAATTACTTAGCTGAGAGAAGGTCAAACCCAGTAACTGAAAGAAGGTCGGGGGTGAGCTATGACTTTGAGAAGAAAGCCCTTGGAAACGTTAGAATCTGAGGCACCCCTTAGGGATAAGGCCAAGGAACTGAAAACAGAAGGCCTATCTGAAAGTCTTTATAGGGAATACTTAGACCCTGGGTCCCACCCCAGCCCTACACTAACAGACAACTCCCCTCTCCAGCCCCCACACAGAAGACAAGGGGTCTTTTCTCAAGCAATGTTCCCTCTGGAGACACTGAGCCAAAGAGACTCCAGAAAAAAGGCAGAGAAAGGAAGGGTTGATGTGCTGCATAGTCAACGGATGATGCCTCCAGATCTTTCCTTTCCCTCAGGGGGGTGGGGGATGAGGGAAATGGAAGTAAGAAGGTAACCAACAGCTTTGACGGGGTGGGAAAATGTACTGACAGGCTTTTTATGGAGCTGTGGGAAGGTATGGGAAGACTTTACCATAATATTTTAGAAAGCTAAACAAATGAGGAAATGAAGTCACTATAACAATATTACCTACAGGAAGAGGAAAACGGAGTACAACAGGAAAAGTAACCATACTAGTTGGCTTAGTGGAGAAATATTGACATAGTCATGACAATGAAAAGACTGAATATTATATCTGAGCAGAAATAAAGGTGCTGTATATGATAGGAGTCGTCCCTGGGTGATGTAAACAGTTAACATGCTCAGCCACTAACCAAAAGGTTAGAGGTTCAAGGCCACCTAGAGGTACCTTGGGAGAAAGGCCTGGCAATCTGCTTTTTAAAAATCAGCCTCTGAAAACCCTATGGAGGACAGTCATATTTTGACACACATAGGGTGGTCATGAGTGGAAATTGACTTGAGAGCAACTGGTTAATATGATTGGAAGTTAATACATACTGTATAAAATTGATTAATCAAAAGATAACAATATATGTAACTTATTTGTAAATTTGGAAATACAGGGTTAATGCCAAAAGATATACTTATAGGAGTTCAAAATTGTTGCTGTTGGGAAACAGGACATGGGATAGGAATGGAGAACAAGCACCTATTATTTTCTGTAATAAGCCATTTAATTATTTTGGTTTTTTAAAACTAGTTGTAGGTAATACTTTGATAAAAATATAAATGAACTTTCTTTAATCTACCAGAATTAGCTGGAAGATTATTAGTGTCATAAGAAACTAATGAATTGGTTCCAGGTTTTTATAAAACAGCAACTGTAGATTATTAAATTACACCAATAATTACATAAGTGTGGCCTTTAGAATCACAGACATATAAGCTAGTAGAAGAAGGAAACCATAGCAGAAGGGGCTAACTGTCATGGGAAGCACCTTCATGAACACTGATTTGAAAACCAATAGCTGACCGTTTCACATTCTCTTGTATACAGACATGAATTTATGGCCAAGTGGTCTTAATGGTAAGAGGCTCTGAAATGAGATTGACTAGATTTAAATCCTAGGGCTTTCAGTTTCTTATCTGTAATATAGTGATAAGGAGCCCTGGTGGTGCAATGGTTAAGCACTGGGCTGCTAACCAAAAGGTCAGAGGTTCAAACCCACCAGCCACTCCAAGGGAGAAAAGACCTAGAGATCTGCTCCCATAAAGATTACAGCCTAGGAAACCCTATGGGGCAGTTCTACTCTGTCCTATAGGGTCACTATGAGTCGGAATCAACTCAATGGCACACAGCAACAATATGGTGATGATAATGATTCTTCGAACATAGCATATTGACAGATGTCTTTTTAAACTTTGTAATTAAAGTATTTGTATGGTGGGTTAGACATGAAATTTAAAACTTAAAGCCCTTTTAAAATTTAAAATTAGCATATTTCAGAGACAAGTAGAAATCTGCATTGATTGCAACACAGGGATATAATGACAAAACCATATTTGTACTTTTTTCACCTAATACTAGGATTTTTAATTAAAACTA
>NW_004444048.1:5901955-5906746 GCF_000243295.1 Trichechus manatus latirostris | reverse complement strand
AACTAAATATTTAATATATTCAAATGCAAGATTTATCAACTAAAATAATCTCCAGTAAAAATTTATTTATATAAATATAAACATTAAATATACATTGTCATTCGAAAATAAAGTACTGGCAACTACTATTAATAAAAATAAACTCATGTTCAAAAATAATGAAGTCACTAATATGAAAATGAAAACATGTAATAAATAATAAAAAGTTTAAAAGGAAATAATATTATTTAATATTTTTAAATACTATCTGAAAAAAAAACAAAGTGTGTCATCTTTCAGTAACACATGAATTTTCACGCAAATTTTTCCAGCTGCTGCTGAAAAAAGCTTTTTCTGACTCTAACAGTCTGGGGACTAGTGAGGGGGTGACTATGAGCCAATTTCAAATATTTTCCTTTGATTCTTACATCTCCAAATAATACCATCTCTTGTTTAATAAATTTAAGGAAAGTTTTGAACATTATTTTTTTGCAAGATTTGTATCTTTTATTGATAAAAAACCTGTAGTTTTTGCTTCAAAGAATGCATTTAAGGTTTATTTCCTCTTCTTTGTTTTATCATGTTTAGATTCAATACTATCAGGTTCATATTCCACTAGTTTGTAAAAACTTTGAACAAGAGTGAGAATTATTCTTTCAACAATACCACAATACAGTTGCTTATTGCATATTGCACAGAACAGATCTGCCTAGATTTGTAGACTGTGCATCAGATTGTCTTTTCATTTCAAATGAATAATTGAGTCATTGCTCTTGATCTTGAGACATAATTGATTTGGATATTTCAGTTTTTTAAAATAATGAATAGTGGTACTATACCAAGTAAAATATGATGATTTGGTATTTAAAAATAATACAGTATACCAGAATACTAAAATACTCAAAACCAATAATGTAATCCCTAGTAGAAATAAAATGCAAAAAATTCTGTGCATTTAGTTATATATATATTTAAAACATTCACCCATAATTCAATAATTTTTCAACAGCTAACTTAACAATATCAGTTTGTATTACTTATCAAAATCTAATAGAAACTCTCAGAATAAATGTACAGATTGAAGGAGAAAGAAATATATGGTTATTACTTGATCGTAATTATTTAGGAAAAGCAGCGATTTGAAATTCTTGTAACAATAGTGAGAGTGTATTTTACCAGTAATTACTCAATATTAATTTTCCAGCATATTACTAAAAAGTCTTCACCTAAGAGAGCTGCTTCCTGGAAATTGCCAAGTATGTGTTGAAGCCACACAGCAGAAAGAGATTAGCTTAAAAATCAGAGACGGTTTCTATTCTTTCCTCTTAGTCTCTCTAAAGTCTCTGTGCCTCAATTTCCTATATGTTATATGATGGTAAACTTGTCAACCTATTGTTGACCTTTATGTCACATTAAGAAATAAAATAGATGAAGCTCTTTGAGCAAGCTGATTTACAGATAATTTCTGTAGACAATTCCATGGTAATTTTTAGAGGTCCTTTGAAAGTCCTGCCCTTCAATTTCGCTATGTTGATCAAATGTCGCAAGGATCAAAAGCCCATCATTAGACATTCACTCTTGGAGTTAAGTATTGTCCTCTGCACTCAATACTCTTTATATCTGTAAAATCCCTGGGAAGGATGACATATTCAACCACTGTTATCTTAGTGTGGATTTGTGTTTCAGATGACATCAGAACAAGCAGCATGAGAACAGCAAGGCACAGAACTGCACTAATGTGAGAAAAAACAACGCAGAAAGGAGGGAGAAAGTCACCCAAGACAATCTCTCGCAGCTTTGAGATTTTCCCTGGACCCAACTTTATCTCTAACTTCTTAGTTCAAGGCTATTCTCTACATTAAATCTCAACCCTATTTATAATGGGTTGATCTAAACTCTATTGATATTTGGAAGAGGCAATTGCCCACTCCTAACTTTGAATCAACAAAATCCTGAAGTTAATGAGGTTGCCTCACAAATAACAACAGGAAAGAGTAGCCACTTTAGAATACGGTGGCTGACAGTGCTGAGTGCAAAAGGAAAGGACTACAGACTGAGTGAATGGAGCAATGAATTAGTGGGTTGGCACCACACTTGAACCGTGGGAGGTTAAAAATACTTCTCACGGATGTGCCCAAGCCTCCCATCTGTCTCAGTACGTCCCGTTTTATACATTAAGGCTTTGGCACCACAGTAGTGGACTTCTCCTTGAGGAGGTATGGAATGAATTCAGGAAATATTTCCTTTCAACCCTCTCCAGATTAAACATTCAGGACAACTTAATTAGTTACACCACTGTACAGAGTATACATCTCTGTACTGGCCTTAAAGACAAAACAGAGCCTCATGAACTGGTTGTGAACTCCATAAGGTCAAGAAGAGTGGCAAAAAAAAATACAAATACTATTAATTTTTGAAAAAGATCATCTGCACGACACGAAAATCCATGGGGAACAACATCTCCATCTGTGGTGTATTCTATGCAGCACGATGCATAAATCTCTCTGGGGATCACACACAGTTTGTTGTTTATTATATATACACAGTCTATGTAATTTGAGTTTGAAATGCTCACACACAATTCAGTGAGATAAATTTGGCCTCTGCATATTTCATTCCATTTCACTGTGTGATTCTAATTCTAGAAATAATCATCAGACTATTTAACTAGATTCTTCCTAAGGGAATATGTGAATAAACAGGGTGGGAAAGACATCATGGCAACGTTAAGAGTCATGGAAGGTCTTTATCCCAGGGGGTTAATCAGAAAGTGCCCAGAGAAACTGCAGACACCCAGAGGATATGCGATAATCTTATCTATAGCTGGATCACATTCAGATTCAAAGAATTATCCTTATTTCCATTCTCTGGAAAAAATAAAAAAGAAATTCAAACATAAACTACTAGGCAAGTGTTCAGCAATCCAATGGGTAGTCTCTCTAGAGCCCATAGAAGTTGGGGGGAGATATTGAATTGACCCCAATTCCCTTTCAGAGTGAAGAAATCAGAGTGACAAAAAGAACACCCAGCACCTCGTATGTCAAATGTGGAGCATACATCCTTACTTAAATTACACATGAGCATCTTGTCACCCAACACAGCAACATATATAACTCACACAGCTTTGTCCCAATTAACAATGGCAAATCAGTTTCACCCTGCTGCAGTTCTGATTTTCTCTTGGTTTTTGTTTGTTTTGTTTTGTTGTTTAATCAAATCTATTACTTTAACAATAATCAAAGCAGAATGAAAACTGGGTGGTCATGAGGTATTTAAACTCCTTGCTCCTAGTTCTCAATGCGTGTCTTTTTGACAGCTTTCAAGGCTGTGCCCCAAAAGCTGCATTTCATCAACATCACTCCTTCCAGACCTGGGCTCTGAATTTACACACCAGGCAGAAGTGTTTCTTCGCCTGGGGATTCTCAGGATGGCAGGTCTGCCAAATGGGAGCAGCTTTCCTTCTAGACCACAGTCTTGTGGCCCACCTTGGAGGCTGAAATAAAGCTACTGTACTCAGCTTCCCAACCTCACTCAATGCCCACTAATAACATCTGCTTTATAGCTGTCATTCTTGCAACCTGCTCTCTCCTTGGCTCACTCACCTTCTCAGAGAGGATGTGCTCTACTATGCGGCAGGTCTGGTGGAAAGTTGACAGTCTCCAAGCCAAGAGCAAAACCAGCCAGCACTGGATAGATGACTTGAAGTGCTTTCTCAAGGGACCCTTTCCAGGTACAGGAGCCCTCCTTAACCAGATTTGGCCTGTGCTGGCAGACAGCCTTGTTCAGGAGCACATTAAAAATCAAAATACAGACACCGTTTGGAAAGCATAGAAAGCTTGACTCTAACATCTTATGTATTAAAACATTGTTACATAAAAATGACCACAAAGTTCCAAATTCATACTTTCCTACCTTGTGAGACCAGTTGCCACCAGGAATAAACCTGTGAGAGTGTGAGGCCCACTGAGGAGTCTCAAGGGGCCTGGGGCTATGCCTGGAGCCACATTCCAAGCCTTGGGGGCAAGATCAATGCCCTGGCCCTTGAGGGCAGCCCAGTCTGAAGCGAAGTGGGTGAGCTGGTGCCCTCATCTCACCACATAAGTCTGGGGCCAAACACCCAGCCTGAGCCAGGGTGGAACCAATAGTCTCTTCCGAGGCCCCCTTTCATCTACTTCATAAAGCCCCAGACAAATTGGCACAGCTCACAGTTTTTAATGAAGCGTGGGCTCCTGGCTGGAGCCAAAGGGGTATTAGAGACTCAGAATGAGGTTCTTTCATACCATCTGAGATGGTGCTACAGAAGGCCAGACTTCTGGAATAACTTTCTGCTGAGGAGCTCTCCATACTTGTAACTCATTTCATTTTTCTTCATCAAATCTTGGTGACTTCCAGAATGGATAATTTCCAACTTTGTTTTGCAGCAGATCTGAAGCAAGGCCTTAACTAATTCAGGTAGCCAGCCAACACTAGAGCTACAATGCAAGTCTCCTGAGTACTGACTATGTTAGGGTGTTTATGGACAGCTTACAACAGACCACACACTAAGCTTTACAAGTGTTGCCTCATTCAGTATGACAATATTCCTATGAGAAATCTACCATTTTCCTTTTTTATAGATGAGTAGCCCCAAGTACAGAGAAGTTAAGATCATATACCTAGTCCCATTCTGTCCCTCCTTAGTAAACACAATGCCTTTGATGTTCGTCCAAATGTTAGTGAATATGTGATGTGCATGGTTAAACACTTGGAAGATAAAGTATTTTGGAATTAGTTGGGCCTTGTTTAAATCCTGAATCTAACACCTCTTAGGTG
>NW_004444048.1:5897199-5901855 GCF_000243295.1 Trichechus manatus latirostris | reverse complement strand
GCAAGTGTTCAGCAATCCAATGGGTAGTCTCTCTAGAGCCCATAGAAGTTGGGGGGAGATATTGAATTGACCCCAATTCCCTTTCAGAGTGAAGAAATCAGAGTGACAAAAAGAACACCCAGCACCTCGTATGTCAAATGTGGAGCATACATCCTTACTTAAATTACACATGAGCATCTTGTCACCCAACACAGCAACATATATAACTCACACAGCTTTGTCCCAATTAACAATGGCAAATCAGTTTCACCCTGCTGCAGTTCTGATTTTCTCTTGGTTTTTGTTTGTTTTGTTTTGTTGTTTAATCAAATCTATTACTTTAACAATAATCAAAGCAGAATGAAAACTGGGTGGTCATGAGGTATTTAAACTCCTTGCTCCTAGTTCTCAATGCGTGTCTTTTTGACAGCTTTCAAGGCTGTGCCCCAAAAGCTGCATTTCATCAACATCACTCCTTCCAGACCTGGGCTCTGAATTTACACACCAGGCAGAAGTGTTTCTTCGCCTGGGGATTCTCAGGATGGCAGGTCTGCCAAATGGGAGCAGCTTTCCTTCTAGACCACAGTCTTGTGGCCCACCTTGGAGGCTGAAATAAAGCTACTGTACTCAGCTTCCCAACCTCACTCAATGCCCACTAATAACATCTGCTTTATAGCTGTCATTCTTGCAACCTGCTCTCTCCTTGGCTCACTCACCTTCTCAGAGAGGATGTGCTCTACTATGCGGCAGGTCTGGTGGAAAGTTGACAGTCTCCAAGCCAAGAGCAAAACCAGCCAGCACTGGATAGATGACTTGAAGTGCTTTCTCAAGGGACCCTTTCCAGGTACAGGAGCCCTCCTTAACCAGATTTGGCCTGTGCTGGCAGACAGCCTTGTTCAGGAGCACATTAAAAATCAAAATACAGACACCGTTTGGAAAGCATAGAAAGCTTGACTCTAACATCTTATGTATTAAAACATTGTTACATAAAAATGACCACAAAGTTCCAAATTCATACTTTCCTACCTTGTGAGACCAGTTGCCACCAGGAATAAACCTGTGAGAGTGTGAGGCCCACTGAGGAGTCTCAAGGGGCCTGGGGCTATGCCTGGAGCCACATTCCAAGCCTTGGGGGCAAGATCAATGCCCTGGCCCTTGAGGGCAGCCCAGTCTGAAGCGAAGTGGGTGAGCTGGTGCCCTCATCTCACCACATAAGTCTGGGGCCAAACACCCAGCCTGAGCCAGGGTGGAACCAATAGTCTCTTCCGAGGCCCCCTTTCATCTACTTCATAAAGCCCCAGACAAATTGGCACAGCTCACAGTTTTTAATGAAGCGTGGGCTCCTGGCTGGAGCCAAAGGGGTATTAGAGACTCAGAATGAGGTTCTTTCATACCATCTGAGATGGTGCTACAGAAGGCCAGACTTCTGGAATAACTTTCTGCTGAGGAGCTCTCCATACTTGTAACTCATTTCATTTTTCTTCATCAAATCTTGGTGACTTCCAGAATGGATAATTTCCAACTTTGTTTTGCAGCAGATCTGAAGCAAGGCCTTAACTAATTCAGGTAGCCAGCCAACACTAGAGCTACAATGCAAGTCTCCTGAGTACTGACTATGTTAGGGTGTTTATGGACAGCTTACAACAGACCACACACTAAGCTTTACAAGTGTTGCCTCATTCAGTATGACAATATTCCTATGAGAAATCTACCATTTTCCTTTTTTATAGATGAGTAGCCCCAAGTACAGAGAAGTTAAGATCATATACCTAGTCCCATTCTGTCCCTCCTTAGTAAACACAATGCCTTTGATGTTCGTCCAAATGTTAGTGAATATGTGATGTGCATGGTTAAACACTTGGAAGATAAAGTATTTTGGAATTAGTTGGGCCTTGTTTAAATCCTGAATCTAACACCTCTTAGGTGTGTGATGATGAGAAACCTCAATTTCTTCACTTATAAAATGAACTACTTTGGGGCATGTAAAGACTCAGGGCCTCTGCATTGGATGATACAGTACAAAAGAATACAATTTAAGTGGCGCCACCTAGAGTTGTGTGATTTGATGTTCCTATCAAGATTACCCATTAAACCCATTGCCATTGAGTCGATTCCGACTCATAGTGACTGTATAGGACAGAGTAGAACTGTCCCATACGGTTTCCAAGGAGCACCTGGTGGATTCGAACTGTGACCTTTTAGTTAGCTGCTATAGCTCTTAACAACTACCCCGCTAGGGTTTCCAACAAGATTTCAGCAATACTAAATTGTTGATAATTTCTGTTTGCTTTTTCTCCTCTAGAGGCAGCATGGTATAGTGAAAAGAAGATCTCCACTTTGGAGTTGGGCATTCTCAGTTCTTCCACATACTGACTGTGTGACCTTGAGCAAGTCACAACCCCTCTGAGCCTCCATTTCCCAGTCTGGAATTAGCAATAAATTGGGAATAAACATGTTCATCTGAAAGAACTGTTGTGAAGATTTTGGTAATTGGAACCGAGGCACCATAACAAAAACCTAAAATGTGGGAATGGCTTTCGTATGCAGTGAGTAGAAACTGGAAAAGCTGTAAGGATTTGGAGGACAGTGTTAATAAAAGATTAAAGTGCCTTGAACACATTGTTTATATAATTGTGGACTTTGAGAAGGCTGTCAGTGAGCACTTGAAGGAAATTGAGAAAAATCTTATTGAAAACTGGAGGACTGGGAATCCTTGTTTAACAACACTGTCACTGCAGTTATGTGGAAAATAAAAAATGTACCAAATGAACTGAGTGATCTGACTAGAAGATTTCCAGGCAGAGTGTTAAATACCACCTGGTTTCTTCTTGCTGCCTACAGGTGAGAGGTAAACTAAAGAAAAAACTGGTAACTAGGAATGAGCTGGGATTTACTGATTCAGAAAATTCTCAGACTTTCCAACTAACAAACAATGCTAAAATGAAGAAATGGCTTTCAGGCAATGATCAAATCCAGGATATAACTAGGAAAACATTGTGCCCAGGGTACCATTTGGTCAGTGTAAAGGCTCTCTATAGATTTTAAGGGTGTGACTCACAGATTTACTCAGACAATAGGGTTTTTGAGAAGTTTAAAGACTTGGTCCCTCGGTCGCTAGGCAGAAATGGAATGTGAAAAAAGGGGCTTATCTTGAAGAGATTTGCGGGTGTGGCTTTGATCTAACAGAGTAAACCCCAATAGGATTCACAGAAGACCCACGAAGTTTTTAAAAGAATAATGCCAGCAGAAACACTCCCAGCCTGGACTGAAAGGCACATAGAAAGTACAAAATGAAAAAAGGCTATTGGACTCCCACACTTTTACTGACAAGAAGCAGGTTGAGAAAAATACTGAGCTACAAACACATGCTAGTTTTCATGAAAGAAGAAGGATGACTCAAGAGGACAGAACCAAGAGTCCGGAAGGCAGTGCCAAGAATGATATAGAATAATTAATTCCTAGTCAGGAGTATGCCTGAGTCCTAATCAAGGAACTTCCAAATTTATCCAGCTGGATTTCAGAACTGCTAGGGACTCCTGTGTGTCTTCTATTTTCCCCATTTTTGAGCAGGAATATCTACGTCAGTTACCTATGCCTGTCTCACCATTGTATGTTAAGGGAGGGAGGCAGATAACTTGTCTTTGTAGTCCATGGATCTAGAGGTAGAGAGGAACTACACTCAAGGAGTCATACATAGGAAACTACACCAGAGCCTCATCTACACCGGAACGTGCTTTAGATGACAATACTCTGGACTTTGAGCTGATGCTCTAATAAGATGAGAGTTTTGGGTCTTGGGAGGAAGTGTGTTTTCCAAACAGGAAGAATGTGAATCATTAGGACCCAGAGTGTGGACTATGGTAGTCAGCCTCAGAATCTGTGTGAATAATAAATGTTCATTGTTTCAAACAGCTAAGTTTTGGGGAAATTTGTTACACAACAATAGATAACAAATACAAATAAACAATACAGAAAACCACCACCTCTCTGTCAGTTTGTTGTACTGTGGTGGCTTGCATGTTACTATGATGCTGGAAGCTATGCCACTAGTATTTCAAATACCAGCTGGGTCACCCATGGTGGACAGGTTTCAGTGGAGCTTCCAGACTAAGACAGCCTAGGAAGAAAGGCCTGGTGATCTACTTCCAAAAATTAGCCAATAAAAATTCTATGGATGGCAACAGAATTTATCCGATATAGTGCTAGAAGATGAGTAAGGGCAAGTAAACTGAGGCACTTGACTAAAGTAAAAATGGCTACTTTAGAGTTTGGGGCCCTACCCCATCTTGCCTTTCTTCTAATATATGCGAACCCCTTACTTATTCTTTAAGGCCTATGCCTAAACGTAAACTAAAGAACGTTTTCTCCTTTTCTATCTGGTTAAACTGTGAGAATAACTATCAACTATTTCACAGACAGTATCAAGACCTTCCTGAAACAATGTCTCAGGAAGAAGGCCTTGATGCTGACTGTTAGCTAGGTCTCTGTGATGGTTAAGATCGTATGTCAGGACTTCCGGGCAACATGGCACTATAGTCAGAAGCACCATGCCATTCCTCCACAGCAAAGATCAGAAAAACTAAGTCAAACAGAGTCACACGGCAATCCTGAAACCCTAAGCATCAAATGAAGAGGTAAAGAACTCAGCCAAGTACCGAATGGAATAAGAAACTGACC
>NW_004444048.1:5885540-5893009 GCF_000243295.1 Trichechus manatus latirostris | reverse complement strand
GCCAGCCCCTGCAGCTACGTGAATCAGGAGAAACCTTGCAGTCTTGCCTGCCGATCTTGGAATTTGTCAACCTTCACAGTCTGTGAGTGGGATCCCTGCTCTCTGACCTGCCGATCTTGGGCTCACCAGCTTCTGCAGCTGCGTGACTTGGGAGAGGCCTCTACCCTGATCCATGGACTTGGGATGTTCTAGCCTCTACAATCGCGTGAGCTGTTACCTTGATATACATCTCTCTCTCTATGTATATTTATACATACTGGTTTTGCTTCTCTAGAGAACCCAGCCTAAGACAGTCTCCTAGGCAACTGCTGACAAGAAAAATTTCACTTGAGCAAGCCATTTCTAAGACAGAAATGTCCTGTAACCATTCCCCTCCTAGCCCTCACTTCCAGTAAACCTGCCTTGTGTTAATCTAAGTTTGTAATGTCCAATCAAAATAGTACACCTTGACTCCTTTGTTCTCACCCTTTAAAAGGTCTCTGCAGCTTCACCATTTTGTTCACTCTGTAAAATCGGACATTTTCCCTGGTCCAGACTGTTATCAAACCTTCAAAAAATCTCCTTACTTTACTTTAATAGACTAAGCGTTTATTCGTCTTAGACATTTCTTGGCAACCACGAAGGGACTTAAAGGAGAATTTGACTTTGTAACTTGCAAAATGCTGGGGATTTTGGGCTAAAGGTACCGAGCTGGGTCATTTTGGGGCCCTTCATCTTCAAGGTGGATTTGGGGGTGCAACAAGGTAAACCCCTCACGGTTTGGAGCCTTCCACTCTTTTCGGTAGAAGCTCCCTGGTTGAGATTTATTGTAGGACTTGTTGCCTATATGTCTGTCTGTCTCCTTTTTGTTCACATGTGAATTTGGTTATACTGACTGAGATGTCAGTTCAAGTTTGTGACTTGACTGCTGCTTAGGAATCTCAGAGTCTCATAAGCATTTTTTTGACTCTGAAAAACCAAAAGTAAGAACCAAGTTTAGATTTTGCTGTGTGCACATTTTATTCTGTTTGACAGTTTAAAGAAAATCGGCGTCCACATTGTGAATCTTTTGAATTTTGTTTTGTTTGCCTTTGATTTAGAAATTCAAATTAGAAGCCAAGACTGGCAGTTGCTGTTTTTTAAAACGAAGTTTTTGTTTTATATATTTGGGCCTTCAGTAGCCACCCTGCAAAATTTTAACATAAACTAGTCTATTTAAAAGGTGCACTGAAAAAAATTATTTTATTAGTATAACAAAACTTTAAAAAGAACAATTTATTCTAAGTTACTCTTTAAACATACAGAAAATAAGGTTGTGAAAATATAATAGCTTTCTGACTCTGGATGGTATTATTAAATTGTAA
This sequence comes from Trichechus manatus latirostris, assembly GCF_000243295.1. Classification (NCBI taxonomy): domain Eukaryota; kingdom Metazoa; phylum Chordata; class Mammalia; order Sirenia; family Trichechidae; genus Trichechus; species Trichechus manatus. Next base: position 5,891,666 of record NW_004444048.1, on the reverse strand, counting down.
TTTTTTTCTACGAACTTGCTCTGATTAATTTAATAATGAATATATGCTTGTATAAATTAACTAGCCCTAATATTCTCAGGAATTAAGAAGATAAATTCACTTTGGTAAAGTTTTTATTGTTTTATGTCAGCTTAAATTAGGCTCCAGAATCTTTTTAAGTAACTTAAGCTGAATTAAATATATAAAATATGTTTTATTAAAAGAAAAGATAATAATTTAGTCCTAAAATAAAAGAGACTGTTCCAGGATAAGAAAGAGAAAAGAAAATTTTAGATGGATACAGAAAACGATAGAAGGTCAGAAGAAAGTTTCTTAAAAACATATTGTTTAATATGATTGAGGTTCTTTATTGCAACTAAAGGTTTGATAAGAAAACGATAGAAGGTCAGAAGAAAGTTTGTTAAAAACATATTGTTTAATATGATTGAGGTTCTTTATTGCAACTAAAGGTTTGATAAGTTAAATCATAAAAATTTTTAAATGTCTTAATATTAAATAACATAGAGAACTGAATTTCTCACTGTTAAAATAACAAAATTTTCTTTCATTGCTAAGTTAAAGAGTTGATTTATTCTTGGTGTAATCTGCTTTGAAAACAAGGGTTCAGTCCTTTATTAAAATAAAATTTTAAAGTTAAAATCAAGCTACATAGTTTTAAAAACTCAAATTTTTACTTTTAAAATTTTTTATTTAAATGACCTACATATTATTTCTCAGTAATCTATAATAAACTCCTGACCTTAAAACTTTACAGAAAGCTGCAAAACAATTGTTTCTGTTTTACAAAAATAATCATAAGGATAATAACAATCATGAAAAGTTTATTTAATATGTTGAGTTATATAAAACATATTGTCAAATCAGAAAAAGTGCCAAATTTTCTTTGAATTAAAATATACATGTCAGTAATATTTGCATGATACTAAACAAATAAGCACATGATATTATGTCATAATTTTATTATTTAAATTGCTAACTTGCTCAAAACTTAATTTCTTTAAATCTAGCATCATCAAGCCAATGGTTTACCTAGAGAAATTTACATTGTTTCAAATATTTGCAGATATGATAATCTTAGAACAGATGTTTTACTTTGCTGACTTGCTAAGAACACTTGAACATGATGCTTCAACAGAAAATAGACTATATCAACTTATAAAAAGGACTATATTACTTCAGATATAGAAGCTATTGGACTAGATCAGGATTTTTTTTTAGAACTCTTGTGTAAAAACTGATAAGGTCTTTCAAGTTGCCCCTAATCCAGAATAATACAGAGCCTAGATTACTACACAGGACTGAGTAAACTAAAAGAATTACCAGAAAGTACTTACGAAAATATTACTGATGTTCAATTTTCTAATTTTTAGATATAAGAAACCATTTTTATTTTTCTTTCCCTCTTTTAACATAAAAATCAGTTATTTCAGTAACTAATAACATTATGTTGGTTAGAGAATAGCCTATAAATTAAAAGATGTTAACACATATTAAAGTTATAATTAAGTATATTCAGGATGTTTTAAATGATTCCACCTATGAATTCTAAGAAATGAATACTGAAATAATTACAGTAAGAAAAGTAGTTCTTCAAACAAACAACCCTCTCTTATGTTACCTATACCAACTCTAATATTGTTAAACATTATCAACGTTTAATCCAGTACTGTTTCTAAGAAATGTTTTTTATTGCAACTAAAGGTTTGATAAGGTTAAAGAAGCTTTTGATGACTGAAAACCAAAATCCTAAAATCTGCCTGATATTATTCCAAAGGATTATATATATTAGAAAAACCATCAACTAAAAAAAAATTCCCTGGAGTCTCCTTAGAAAAGACCATATGTAATTCTCTTTACTAATCCTTATGCCACTAAATGACAGACAGTTAAGACTTAAAGCACTTGAAGCACTTACTGATAAAGATCAAAGTCTACACAGACTTCAGTATGGATTACACTTCAGCATAAAGAAAACAAAAATCCTCACAACTGGACCAATAAGCAACATCATGATAAATGGAGAAAAGACTGACGTTGTCAAGGATTTCAAGTTATTTGGATCCACAATCAACACCCATGGAAGCAGCAGTCAAGAAATAAGTCAACACGTTGCATTAGGCAAATCTGTTGCAAAAGACCTCTTTATAGTGTTAAAAAGCAAAGTTGTCACTTGGAGGACTAAGGTGCTCCTGACTCAAGCCATGATATTTTCAATCACCTTGAATGCATCAGAAAGCTGGACAATGATTAAGGAAGACCAAAAAAGAATTGATGCCTTTCATTATGGTGTTGGCGAAGAATACTGAATATATCATGAACTGCCAGAAGAACAAACAAGTCTTTCTTGGAAGAAATACAGCCAGAGTGCTCCCTGGAAGTGAGGATGGTGAGCCTTCATCTCAGGTACTTCGGACATGTTATCAGGAGGGAACAGTCACTGGAGAAGGACATCATGCTTGGTAAAGTAGAAGGTCATCAAAAAAAGGAAGACCCTCAATGAGATGGACTGACACAGAGGCTGCACAATGAGCTCAAACATAGCAATGATTGTAAGAATGGCACAGGACTGGGCAGCATTTCATTCTGTTGTACATAGGGTTGCTACGAATCGGAACTGACTCAACGGCACCTAACAACAACAACAAGACTTAAATACTCCTCTCCCAATTAAAGAAGACTGCTATTCCTATTTAGATTGTCCAGCCCACCAAAGGACTTAAACTGAAATTCAGATATTACAAGGATCAGAAACAGATTACACCTGATGTAGTCTGATGATACCAAGACCTCTGGACCAGGCCTGTATTCACTCAGCACGACACCTAAAATCTCAGACTTATAGAGATAATTAAAATTATTAGATTATGCCTTATAATGTTTATTTTTCTGATAACTATAACTGTGCTACACCTAGTTAGTCAGTCTCTTCCATGGTGACTATTTTATAGAGACTCTTGAATTAATTGCACTCTGCTTATACAGCCTTTAAAGTAACTTTGTTTTATTGATTTAGACTCATAGAATGATAATGTATTTGTTTCACCAATTAATAATTTAAGCTATCGTTTGATTACTCATTTTAAACTCATGCAGGTTGTCGAGATTCTTAGAATTTTATTTTTAGCAGCACTGACAGTTTTCATGGAAATACATTTAGGTTGCACTATCCTTAAGCCAAAAAATTTGCCTCAGTAGTGTTAGTTTTTTGTATCCTCACCAGAGGTCATTATCCCCTGTCTAATACTTATAATCTTTGAAGTTGTTTTCTTCTATAAACAAGAACTCATAAATTGTTCATTTTAACTTACTGTTTTCATGCTAGAATTATTAAATAATATTACATTAATCATCAACATTATACTAATTATAATAGGTACTATTAAAAATAGTATATATGCTTTTAAATGAGAGAAGAATTTATTTTAAAATCAATACCATTTTTATGACCCTTACTTTATTACACTATCTTTGACTAATATTTTTACATTATAAAGCTTTCCTTAAGTATTCTCTCGCTGACTCTCATAGCCCCTATTAAAACTAACATAAGAATGCTTTATACAACTACCCCAAGCCGTAGCCAGTGCCAACAATCTTACCAATTGTTGGATTAGTCATTCCAATCTTCAATCGAAGCACCAGAATTCAGACCCACTAGCATGTACTGTCCTCAATTATACCTTTGTACCTACAGCCTTTGTAAACAACACTGCCACCTTTAAACAGGCCATCCGTGTTAAGTTATAACACCCACCAAAGTTCTTGACAGCCTTCAGGTGCATTTTAGTGTTACCCATATTCTAGAAGGATACTTAAAATGCACCAGAAAACCCACTGTTAATGTTAAAGTTCTAACCTCTTTCTCCCAGAAAGCATGCAAGAGAAGAGTCTCTAGGAGGCAGGCCAAGATGGCGGGGTAGTCAGATGCTTCCTATAATCCCTCTTCCAACAAAGACCCAAAACTACAAGTGAATCGATTACATATGACAATCTAGGAGCCCTGAAAATCAAAGGCAAAATGGAGGAATCAGACTGAGTGGCAGGGGGATGGAGAGATGGTTTAGAAGCAGCGAGGAGCTGCCAGACCTGACCTGGCAGGAGCCAGTGTCCTTCAGGCCAGATCGGCTCATGTGCATAGACAGGCAAGCAGTGGTGCTTGGGAGATGTTTTCCACATTGGGAGAGGCCCCGTGGCAGAGTCTACTCGGCCATCCAGAACCAGTGAAAAACAGCGCTCAATCAGCAAAAGATAAGGACTTGCGTCTGGCCTACCACACGGATCAAAAAACACCCCACTTTGGGAAAAACCTCTCTCCCATTTACCTCCCCGCTCCCCGCTCCCCACTGTGCACCAGGTCTCAGGGCAGCTTTAGCAATTGCCAAGTCCCCTGGGCCAGAAGCAGGACCCGTCACACGCCCTGAGCCATTCTCCTGGCCTTGGAGAAGGAACAAATTAACAAATGGGAAAAAATAATCTGCTGGCTCCTCTAAGCCAGGAACTCAGGGTAGGCGCAGCTCCTTTGCCTAGGAACAGGCATAAGGGGTCCACAGACTTTGAATGCCTTTCACCCCTACATAGACTTGTGTGGGCCCATTCCAACAGGGTAGGCCTTCATTACCACAGTACAACAGGGTATACACCTGAAGTCTAACTTCAACTGTTTCAGCTATGAAGTGGCAGGTTCGTGACATTTGACACTCCTCTGCACATTAAGCAGGTTCCTCACCTACCCACATCAGGGACCTGAGGACTGATGGCTCCACCCTCGCCACCTAGCTACCCACAACAGGGGCCCAAGGATCAGTGGTACTGCCCAGTCCTTACAGCCAACAGCACTAGGTGCTCATATTCTAGCTGCAAAACCCACCCACCTATGCACTCTAGGGAACAGGGACACGCTTTCCTGCCAGACACACAGTGGCAGCCGACAGCCCCCTGCCTTGCTCAGCATGTGACCCTTACCACAGCCAGATACCTGTGCCTACTACAATCACTCATGCCTGTCTAGGACTGTAGGTGAGAGCCTGCACCACAGACTTGGTGACAGACTACCTGGACAACTGAACTGAATCCATACAAGAAAAGTAAATGGACTCCTGGGCTCACATACATAGTAACAGATCTAACCGCCTGGTGAGAGGACATTAGAGCTTCAAAGCACCAATAATCAAACTGGCTCACACAAGCAGCCTATTTGGGCATACCAAAACAAAACAAAACAAGAAGCGAGGACAAGTAAGCAAACATAAAATAAATATAATAACTTATTGATGGCTCAGGGACAACAGTCAATATCAAATCACATAAAGAGGCAGACCATGATGGCTTCAGCAGTTTCCCAAAATAAAGAATCTAGAAATTTTCCAGAGGAAGAGAATCTCTTGGAATTACCAGAGGCAAAATACAAAAGATTAATATACAGAACTCTTCAAGAGATCAGGAAGGAATTCAATGCACTGTGCAGACCAAGCCAAGGAACACACAGACAAAGGAGTAGAGGAATTTAAGAAGATTATAGAAGAGCATAATTTCAAATTTGACAGGCTGCAAGAATCCATAGAGAGACAGCAATCAGAAATCCAGAAGATTAACAATAAAATTACAGAATTAGACAACTCAATAGAAAGTCACAGGAGCAGAGTTGAGGCAATGGAAGTCAGAATTAGTAAGACTGAGGATAAAGCACTTGACACCAACTTACTTGAGGAAAAATCAGATAAAAGGATTTTAAAAAATGAAGAAACCCTAAGAGTTATGCGGGACTCTATCAAGAGGAATAACCTACAAGTGACTAGAGTACGAGAAGAAGGGGGAATAACAGAAAATACAGAGAGAATTGTTAAAGATTTGTTGGCAGAAAACTTCCTGATATCATGAAAGATGAGAAGATATCTATCCAAGATGCTCATTGAACCCCCACATAAGCTAGATCCCAAAAGAAAGTCACCAAGACATATTATATTCAAACTTGCCAAAACCAAAGATAGAGAATTTTAAGAGCAGCTAGGGATAAACAAGAAGTCATCTACAAAGGAGAATCAATAAGACTAAGCTTGGACTACTCAGCAGAAACCATGCAGGCAAGAAGGCAATGGGATGACATATATAAAGCCTTGAAGGAAAAAA
>NW_004444048.1:5878048-5879092 GCF_000243295.1 Trichechus manatus latirostris | reverse complement strand
CACATAAAATGGAGGATAATTAGGATAATTACATCAGACCACAAAATGGAGGACAACCATACAATACTGGGAATCATGGCCTAGCCAAGTTGACACATAACCTCAACCATCACAGGTTTCATATACCTTATTTGCATAGTCCCACTCAATCACTGTGTGTGAGTCACAAAGACCATGGCTAGAAGGGAATAGAGGGACCTCACACCCTGAAATAACCACTTGAAATAGTCAAGTTTTTCCTCTAACATGGCCGGCTCTTTACTAACCCACCTCCACAATATCACAGAAGCTGAATGTCAAGCTATAGCATGGTGAAGAGGTTCAGTGGTAGCCAATTACTGAAAAAAAAACAAGCAGTGCAAAGACTTGTCATGACCAGCAGCCACTTAAGAATGGCAACGTAAAAGCTCACTAAATTTTAACAGCCACCAAAAGAAGAACTCAAAGCTTCAAGTTCATGCAGAAGATACATTCATTCAAAAAGTGATCAAAGGATGACCACAGAAATCTTTGATTAGAAGGAGGGAATGAGTAATGGCAAGTAAATGGAGGCACTTAACTAAAGTAAAAATGGCTACTTTAGAGTTTGGGGCCCTACTCCATCTTGCCTTTCTTTTAATATATGCCAACCCCTGACTTATTCTTTAAGGCCTGTGCTTAAATGTAAACTAAAGAAAGTTTTCTCCTTTTCTATGTGGTTAAGCTCAGAGAATAACAATTAACTATTTCACAGGAGCTATCAAAAGCCTTCCTGAAACAATGTTTCAGGAAGAAGGCCTTAATGCTGACTCAGCCAGATCTCCAAGGCAACTGCTGACAAGAAAAATTTCACTTGAGCAAGGAATTTCTAAGAGAGGAGTGTCCTGTAACCTTCCCCCTCTGTCTTAGTTATCTAGTGCTGCTATAACAGAAACACCACAAGTGGATGGTTTTAATGAAGAGAAGTTTATTTCCTTACAGTAAAGTAGGCTAAAAGTCCAAATTCAGGGTGTCAGTTCCAGAGGAAGGCTTTCTTTCTCTGTCAGCCTTCTCATCATTGTTCCC
>NW_004444048.1:5867613-5869125 GCF_000243295.1 Trichechus manatus latirostris | reverse complement strand
TTTTTTCCCTAAAGATGCATTTTTAATAAAAGACATGGAGTATAATTAGGACCTGTTTCCTACATGGTCACTCTATGTATGTTAAGGATGTCTACATTCAGGAAATGCTTTCAAGAGTCAAGGTTTCATCCCTGGGGAAAGGAGGACAGATCTATAAACTATTAATCTTCAGGTAGGTAAAAATCTTTTGTTTTCAACAGTATTCCAAAATGTCTTATGAAGAAACTCCCATTGATAGACATTTAGTACCAGAATGGCTTTACTACTGAAAAAAAAAAAAAAAAAAAGTTTGTGTTTATTATTTTCCATGGTGGAAGAGGTCTGTATTTTAAACCACTTAAAGGAGCCTAAGAAGACAGAGGAGTGAGTAAAAGCAGGGGGTGGACATTGTAGTTATGATAGCTCAAGCTCTGGATCCCCAACCTCAGGAAAGGGTGTTCACACCCAGTGAGACGGACAGCCCAGGTGGAGCCTGGGAGAGGAGAGACAGTGGGCTGGAAGAGTCTAGAAAGTGAATTCTGTGAACCAAAGTTTCCATCCTATTGAGGATAATGGAGGCATCTCCTTAGTGTCTGACTGTGACAAAACAAGCAATAACTGACTGTACCTAAATAAAGCAACAGGAAAGGGAGGACATTCTTGTCCGCAATCCCGTTTCAGTGGGATGTTTTGACTACAGAGCCAGCAGTACTCGTCGCTGAGAAGTGACAAGAACCAGTCTTCTCCATAATCAAAATACACCTCCTTGGGTGCTTTTATTTCAGAAAACTCCCTTTCCTGCCTCATCCTGACCACACTGGAATATGGGATTATGAGACCAAATTTGTTTTTTGATCCTATCCATGGAGCAGTCTAGATGTCTTTCTTTTTCATTTCTCTCTTTCTCTCTTCCTCTTTTCATGTGATTTTGTGCCAGTGAGCAGAGCTGGATGGAAACTAAAGCTCTCTGTTTATGAGTGAACAGGTACACCACAAACAGCAGTGTAAATGTTCCACCCCACTGCCTCCCACACACCCAGACTGCCTCAAGCCCCACCTGGAAGGACCAGTTTCAAGCAGGGAAATGATGCTTCCATTCCCATGCTTACGGAGCCTGGTAATATTTGCAAAGACCAACATTTGAATAGAGGCCCCTCAGAAAATTCACATTACCATATTTACTGGGGGATTTTTGTTTATTACAAATGAGGTTAAGAAACCATTCTGTATACTTGTTAAGTGAAAAAAATACAAGAGAGCATGTCAATAACATGATATTAATAACCGTGTTTTAGCATTACTATACATCGGCACCTGTGCTGGGTACATAAGATCCAGAATACATGAGAATATATGAGATGAATATTAGAATCCTCATTTTACAAATGAGAGATGAAGGTACAAAGAGGTGAAGTAACCTGTTCAGTTGAAGGTGACTACCTCTGAGGAGTAGAGTCCCCAGGTGGTGCAAAAAGTTAAGTGTTTGGCTGCTAACTGAAAGGGTGGAAATTCGAGTCTACCCAGAGGCACATA
>NW_004444048.1:5859978-5866866 GCF_000243295.1 Trichechus manatus latirostris | reverse complement strand
AAAAAAAAAATCCAAACCTATTGCCATGGTGTCGATTTTGACTCGTGGAGACCCCGTGTGTTACAGAGTAGAACTGTTCCAGAGGGTTTTCTTGGCTGTAATCTATTTGGAAGCAGATTGCCAGGCCTTTTTTCCGGGATGCCATTTGGTGGGTTCAAACTACCAACCTTTTGCTTAGTAGTCAAGTGCAAAGGCGCCCTGATGGCGCAAAAGTTAAGTGCTCAGCTGCTAACCGAAATGTTAGTGGTTGGAACCCACCCAGCAGCTCAGCAAGGGAAAAGACCTGGTGATTTGCTCCCATAAACATTACAGCCTAGGAAATCCTATGTTCTACTCTGCTCTATAGGGTCACAATGAGTCAGAATCAACTCAGTGGCACACAACAACAGTCAAGCATAAACCGTTTGTGCCACCCAGGGAATTGAGAGTGAAGAGGGCGCTAATCGGACCTGGGACCGTCCTGGGTGCACTACAATGAATGGCCTGATTGTGGATTACAGTTCTCACTGTGCCAAATATACCAGATTTCCGGTCTTGAGCATAGACCATTTTAATAAGCAGAGAGGTTGCACTGTGTACCATTTTCTAAAAGCAAGAAACCTGTAGTTGTAACTCCTTCATTTAAATCATAAATCAAAATTCACAGAATTCAAATTATTCAGCAGCACAATCACGTAGTGCAAATAGTCATAAACGTGGCGATCGTTATTACTGAAATACTAATGTTTAATAATAAGTGCTTGGAAGCCACCCTATAAGTTACGTGTCATCAGCTGTCAGCAGAGCAACCCTGGAATCACAGCTTTCACCACACAGGTAGCAAACCCAAGGGTTACATAACACCTTCCTCAAGGCTATCCTGCAAGTTAGTCAGCTTCCACTCCACCTATTGCCGACTTCCGCTGGTTCTCCAAGCTGAAAGACACTTTCCAGTCCTCTACACTTGTTCAGAACTTTGTCCAAAAAAATAAAAGCCAGCATTGGAAGAACATACGTGTTACCTTAGCCACATCTTGCACCAATACACAAACACCATTTACATCTAGGCAAGACTATCAGTAAATAATGTATCTTGACTCAAAACAGAACGTGAACATTTCTTGTAGGGGCAGCCTCGTCTGGACCAGTGTAGATGACTAAGGAACCCCAGGAAGTGGGACCGTGAATCAGAAAGTGACCTCCTTTCCTCTGACTCAATGCTGAGCTCATGAGCCAAGGTGGTGTTGCTGGTGGTATTGAACTCCTCACAAATATACAGAAACTAAGGAATAACAAATGAACTTTGATACTGTACCTAAGCCAGTCTCTGCGATCACATTGTACTATGTGCTTTACATGTACTATTTAATCTCATAACAGTATGTGTTCTGTATTATTATCCCATTGTAAAGATGAAGAAAGTGAGGCTTGGAAAGCTTAAGTAACTTTCCCAAAATCCCACAACCCTATATTACAATCCCTCCCACTGAGAAGAAATAAGCAAGAATTTAAACGCTGTAAAACATTCTTCAAGCCTCCTATTTATAATTTTAACTATGGTCTTTGTCACTTCAATTTAGGTAAGCCCTATCAGTAGTAATATTGTTTTTATATACTTATTTCATTTCTCTCATTATCTCACAAACTGGGGAAAATTTATTGCATAATTTTGAGTACAATTATGATAATTAGCACATTATCTTTCTTCCATACATAGACAGGTCTAACATATATTGGTCCACACTTTTTTTTCTTTAAACTGTACTTTAAGTGAAAGTTCACAATTCAAGTTTGTTTCTCATACAAAAATTCACACACACACACCACTATGGGACCCTAGCTGCTCTCCCTATACTGTGACAGCACACTCCTCCTTTCCACCCCTGATTTCCTATGTCCATTCAACCAGCTCCTAACCCTCTCTGCCTTCTCATCTCACCTCTGGACAGGCGCTGCCCATTTTAGTCTCATGTATCTACTTGAGCTGAGAAGAACTTTCTTCACGAGTATCATTTTATGTCCCATAATCTAGTCTAATCTTTGAAGAGCTGGCCTCAGGAATGGTTTTAGTTTTGGACTAATAGAGAGTTCAGGGGCCACATTTTCTGAGGTCCCTCCAGTCTCAGTCAAACCATTAAGTCTGGTCTTTTTACTTGAATTTGAGTTCTGCACCCCACTTTTCTCCTGTTCTGTCAGGAACTCTATGTTGTGTTCCCTGTCAGGGCGGTCATTGGTGGTAACTGGGCACCATCTAGTTCTTCTGGTCTCAGGGTGATGGAGTCTCTGGTTTATGTGGCCCTCTCTGTCTCTTGGGCTAATATTTTCCTTGTGTCTTTGGTGTTCTTCATTCTCCTTTGCTCCAGGTGGGTTGGGACCAACTGATGCATCTTAGACGGCCGCTTGCTAGCTTTTAAGAACCCAGTTGGTCTGCACTTTTTAAGGGGGGAATGAGCAGCTCACTTTTTCAGGGGTGTCTTAATCCCAGCCTGGTCCCTGTGGTTACCTAGTCTGTGATTTTTCTGTCTAACCCCTCAAAAGCAGTTTTTCTCAATTTAGGCACAATGCTTGCAGTTTGGATTTTTACCACTAGGTGGGTAGCAGTGCTCTGTATGAAAATGGTTTTGCTGAATAAATTGTAGGCTATCCCCAGGAACTGACAAAAATTTAAGTTTATAAAGTTGGTTATACCAACTCTAATTAAAGACTATGAGTTTCACTGAAAGACAAGACTTTTATCATGTAAATAGGGTGAGAAAACAATAAAGCCGTGTGGTATTAAAAAAAAAAAATTCAGTTTACAATACAAAATCCCACTTAATTATGCTATTTTTTAAAAAAATCTTTCTTAGATAAACGTAATAATTAACAAATCTGATTTCAAACAGAGACATCTTTTTTTCCATATTGCTTTAATTTAGTGCCTTTCTCACTAAAACTCAACTACTGCTAACTAGTGCAGTGGTTGAGAGCTCGGCTGCTAAGCAAAAGGTCAGCAGTTTGAATCCACCAGCCATTCCTTGGAAACCCTGTGGGGCAGTTCTACTCTGAGTAGGAATCGACTTGACGGCAATGGGTGTGTTATTGCTTAATCTAATCTTGGTTCTACTTTTTCTGTGTTTGGGAGGGAACTTTTAACTCTTGTTTTTGTTTTCTCTATGTGGAGTTTCAGTTGCCAGGAGAGTCTAGACTGCAAATGTGACTGCAGTTAGGAGCTACTCCAGCCTCTTATGCTACAGCTCATCCATATCCTGCAATCGCAAGGAAAGGCCTTACTTCCTTGTCCCTCCACAGTCTGTGTGGTTACTGTGTGGTAGAAGACTTCCTTAAGGAAGAAATAGATGCAGTGGTTAAGAGCTTGGCTGCTAACCAAAAGGTCGGCAGTTCGAATGCACTTTGAAACCCTAGGGGACAGTTCTATTCTGTCATACAGGGTCACTATGAGTCGGAATCGACTCGACAGAAATGGGTCTTAATTTGTTCCATTCCCTGGTGACTATTCCCATGACTGTCCTTTGCTAATCTTGAATGATTTCTTTCTCCAAAAAACTCTTCTCCTTTCTAATTCCCAAACCTTTGAATCCCAGCACCAGCATAAAACAATAATAATAATAACAATAAATATAATCACACTTAAAAAACCAAACCAAACCAGTTGCCATCAAGTCAATTCCGACTCATAGCAACCCTATAGGACAGAGCAGAACCACCCCACAGGGTTTCCAAGGAGCGCCTGGTGTATTCAAACTGCCAACCTTTTGGTTAGCAGCCGTAGCTCTTAACCACTACGCCACCAGGGTTTCTGATAACACTTAAAGTGTACTTAAAATGTGCTAGTCACTATACTAAGCATTTTATATATATTAACTCATTTTAAACTATGATACATCAAAAATTAAGGATTATCTATAGAACATCCTAAATCACTCCAAGTGCCTTTTTTAAATGTTTTTATACAACATCATTGAATTTTAAAACACATTTGAATGATGCCATTTTGAAATAGAGATAGTTTATATATTCACACATATCTTATACACTTATATACGTATATAGACAGTCATGTATACACACCTCACCTCTTTCTTGTATATTATTTTCCTAGGTGGCTTGTGGCTCCCTGAGAGGTAATCTTTCCTTTTAACACCATCTAGTATTCATCCACTAACCTTTGCTCCTCGGGAGTGTGACTGTCCAGTGAGAAGCATATACACTACCTGGGAGTTTGTGAGAAATGCAGTGCCTTGGGCTCCATCCCAACCCACCTAAGCATAATCTGCAGTTTAACAAGATGCCCAGGTGAATCCAATGCACATATAAGAAGCACTACCCTTCACAATACATCTGATTAGCAAGATAACAACATGATTAAGGAGTTAGGGGTTAGAGCAATTGTGGTGGCTGGGCCAGGAGAGTTGATAAATGACAGAGTACCAATTAACAGTCTAGAAACCAAAAACCCATTGCCCTCAAGTCCATTCTGACTCATAGCAACACTATAGTAAAGAGTAGAACTGCTCCATAGGGTTCCCAAGGGGCGGCTGGTGGATTCGAACTGCCGACCTTTTGGTTAGCAGCTGAGTGTTTAACCACTGCACCACCAGGGCTAAACATTCTAGAAGGGGTCACTAATTACATGTTCCTAGTACACTACGCAAGAAGCCCTGGTGGCACAATGGTTAAGGGCTTGGCTATTTACCCTGGGAGAAAAAACCTGGCAATATGCTCCGTAAAGATTACAGCCTAGGAAACCCTATAGGCAGTTCTACTCTGTCACATACGGTCACTATGAGTCAGAATCGACTCAACAGCACACAACAACAGTACACTCTACTAACCAAAGTGTTGACAGTTAGAACCCACCTGGGCAACTCCAAGGGAGAAAGACCTAGTCATCTGCTTCCTTACAGATTACAGCCTAGAAAATCCTATGAGGCAGTTCTACTCTATCACATGGGGTCGCCAGAACAACACTACACTAGAGAGGAATCATACTTCTCCACAGTGAGTAGTAAGTAGGTAGCAGAGGTAGGACCATTCTGTTTTGATCTGTTTGGTAAAGTAACTCTCATTGTTAAGGAAAAAAAAAAAAAACATTAATATCAGAAAACAAGAAATATTTTTCTCAAGTATTTGATACTATGGACAAAATACTGCACATCAGCAATCTACCTCTTTTTCAAAGATGCCTATCCAGAGTTGTCATGGATTGAATTGTGTCCCCCAAAAATGTCTGTCGGCTTGACTGGGTCATGATTCCCAGTATTGTATGATTGTGTAATCTGATGTGATTTCCTTATGTGTTGTAAACTCTATCACTATGATGAGGTTATATACAATTTCCTTATGTGTTGTAAATTCTATCACTATGATGAGGTTATACTGATGAGGTCTACAAGATTGAATAATGTCTTAACCCAATCTCTTTTGAGATATAAAAGAGAGAAGCGAGCAGAGACACATGGGAATCTCATACCACCAAGAAAGCAGTGCTGGGAGCAGAGCACGTCCTTTGGACCTGAGGTTCCTGCACAGAGAAGCTCCCAGACCAAAGTAAGATTGACGACATGGACCTTCCTGCAGAGCCGACATGGAAAGCGTTACCCTGGCCCTGATGCCCTGAATTTGGACTTGTAGCCTACCGGACTGCGAAGAAATAAACTGCTCTTTGTTAAAGCCACTCGTGGTATCTCTGTTAGAGCAGCACTAGATGACTAAGACAAAAGTTACTCAGTTGTCTTCCTTTTCAGAGTTATTCATAACCCAAACGAAACAGGAAAGTATTTATAAATGGTCATGATCATGAATAGCATTTGTTCACATGAATGTCTCCCATTTGTACCCACCCCATGCTTTAATTTGAAAATGTGGAGTGTGAGGCTGGGAATTGCAGAGACTTATTTGAGCATCTGAGCTCTGGCTCATCAGCAACCTCAGCAAACTGCTTTAATATTTGAGATAGCTCATTAAAATTGAGGAGCCCTATAATGCATTCTTTAGATGCCAACAAGTAGTGAGTGTTTTCTTCAGCTGTTGAACTACGTGTTTTTGAAATTAAGACTTGGAGAAAGGGGTGATTTGCAAGGGGTTACAGCTGCTGCCACTCTAGCTCATCCTGCCTTCTCTACAGAGCTGCTGCTAAGTTAGGGCTGGCAGTTTTGAACTTTGGGAGACAGGAGGGAATTCACTGGTAGTAAGAGGGTGAGAGAAAGTGGGAAGTGAAAGAGGATTGTGCAGCTATTTCCAAGCCCTCCTCTTGGACATGTTATCGGGGGGATCAGTCCCTGGAGGACATCATGCTTGGTAAAGTAAGTCAGCAAAAAAGAGGAAGACCTTCAAGTAGATGGACTGACCCAGTGGCTGCAACAATGGGTTCAAGCATAACAATGACTGGATTTACAACACATAGGAAAATCACATCAGATGACAAAACGGTGGACAATCACACAATACTGGGAATCATGGCCCAACCAATTGATACACATATTTTGGGGGACACAATTCAATCCACGACACACTTGTTATTTATTTTCTGAACTATTTAGGAGATTGTAAAATAGTCTGCCGGACACTCGCCCCAATTCATTCATGCATAAAATACTTTTATTTTTCTTCTGCATATAAAGTGTCTCAAGCTTTTAAGACCCTAGACGTTACTCACCAAAATAGGATGTAGAATATTTTCTTTATAAACTATGTTATGACAATTGAACTAGATGTTCCCTGAGACCATGGTCCCCAGCCCTCAGCACAGTAATTCTGTCCCTCAGGGTGTTTGGATGTGTCTATAGAGCTTCCATGACCTTGCCTTGGACAAGTTGTGCTGGCTTCCCCAGTATTGTGTACTGTCTTACCCTCGACCAAAGTTATCACTTATCTATTGTCTATTTAGTGTTTTTCCACCCCTACCCC
>NW_004444048.1:5854380-5855866 GCF_000243295.1 Trichechus manatus latirostris | reverse complement strand
TTATCTTCCTAAGTTTGAACTAGTCTTTTATCACTTGATATCACCTTGACTTCTTTTTCACTTGAAAGTTCCATACCTACACCATTTATTCCCTCTTTTATTGTTCTGACATTGTTATCATTTACAGATTGACCTCTTTGGTTCCCTGTTGTAAATCTATTAGTTTTGTATTATCCTTGAGAGTTCATTACCTAGGTTGGTATCTGGCTGATGCAGTCTTGCATCCTAGATTCAGGCTGTTGTCTGATGTTGTTGGTTCTCTAACCAAAGGACTCCCTTTAATAATTCTCTTAAGTTTGGTTTGGTTTTTACGTAATTCCTTAATTTCTGTTTATCTGGAAATGTCCTAATTTTGCCATCATATTTGAGCAAGAGTTTTTCAGGATATATTATTCTTGGTTGGTAATTTTTTTTCTTTCAAGGTTTTATATATGTCATCCCATTGCATTCTTGCCTGCATGGTTTCTGCCAAGTAATCAGAGCTTAGTCTTATTGTTTCCCCTTTGTATGTGACTTTTCTTTTTTCTCGAGCTGCTCTCAAGATTCTTTCTTTGTCTTTAGTTTTAGTGAAAGAGATTATGATATGTCTTGATGATTTTATTTTGGGGTCCATCCTATATGGGGTTCATTGAGCTTCTCGAATGGTCAGCTTTTCATCTTTCATGATATTAGGGAAGTTTTCTGTCAGGAATCCTTCAATGACCCTCCCTGTGTTTCGGTTTTCTTCCCTCATTCTGTAACTCTGATCACAGGCAGATTTTTGCTTTTGCTTGTACCTCACTTTGTTCTCAGCGTTTCTTCATTTTTGTTCTTTTCTCTGATTTTTCCTCAAAGTGGTATCTAAGGATTTGTATTCAATTTTGCTGATCCTGTCTTCCATTGTTTCAAATTTGCTCCTAAAACCATCTATGGCACTGTCCATTTATGACATCTTGTTTATCTTTTGGATTTCTAATTGCTGTTTGTGTATAATTTCTACTTGTTTATTTTCACATTTTGTTCCTGTACTTTTTCCCTGCATTCTTCTACTGTTTTGTCTTTTCCATGATTTTGTCTATTTTTTCCTTTTTTTGCCTGTGTTTTCTTTCATCTCTTGGAGAGCCTTGAATATTAGAGTTTTGAATTCCCTATCAGGTAGTTCCAGTGCCCTTTTTTCTACCAAAAGATCATTGTCTTAGTCATCTAATGCTGTTATGACAGAAATACCACAAGTGGATGGCTTTAACAAAGAGAATTTTATTCTCTCACAGTCCAGTAGGCTACAAGTCCAAATTCAGGATGTCAGATCCAAGGGAATGCCTTCTCTGTTGTCTCTGGAGAAAGGTCTGTGTCATCAATCTTCCCTTGGTCTGGGAACTTTTCTGCACAGGAATCTCAGGTCCAAAGGATGTGCTCTGCTCCCGGCACTGCTTTCTTGGTGGTATGAGGTTCCCATGTGTCTCTGCTTGCTTCTTTATTTTATATCTCAAAAGAGATTGGCTTAAGA
>NW_004444048.1:5836311-5852991 GCF_000243295.1 Trichechus manatus latirostris | reverse complement strand
TGGGTGAGAGAAAGGAAAGGCAGAAAGGTAGACAGAGACAAGAAATCGAGAAAAAAGAAAAAAATGCCCTGAGGGAGCCCACTGTCATGGCGGCACAGACCAGGGAATTGGTTCCCCAGCTGAGCGGCATGGCACAGCCCATCAGGAAGGAGCAAAGATGGCACAAGCACCAGGTGGTTGGGAGAAAGGAAAAGAAGCAGGAAGGTAGAGAGAGTCAAGAAACCGAGAGAAAAAAAAAAAAGCCCCAAGGGAGCCCACCAACGTGGCACTGCAGACTGAGGAAGCAGCTCCCCAGCCAAGCAGCACAGCACAGCTCATCAAGAAGGAGCAGAGATGGCACACAGCACCAGATGTACAGGAGAAAGGAAAGGAAGCAGGTGCGGGAGAAAAAACAAAATGAAGCCGAAAGCGCAACAACAACAAATAGCACTGAAGGAGCTGGCCCATGGGGTCAGGATGAATCCAAGCAACAAGGAACCAGCATCTCCTGGCCAAGTGACCATGGCCTGCTGGAAAGCGGCAGAGGCCGTGCAGAGGGCAGAAGGGTGGGGGTGGAAAAGCACGTATCCCTGGTTACCAGGTGCTCTGTCTCCTGCCGGGAGTTTCGTGAAGTTGCCTTCTCATACTCCCTGTCTACCATTCTTGGTGGTTGAGGGGTCCAAGATGGCATTTCCATGCCACGTTAGCTGGTAAGGGACCTCTACTCCGTAGATCTCCTCCTTCTCTGTTCTCTGTCAGTTTCTTATTCCATTGGGTGCTTGGTTGAGCTCTTTATTCCTTCATTTCACTCTTAAGATTCCAGGATTGACAGTTGTTATATATTTTACTTAGTTTTTTGGGTCTTTGTTATCGAGGAACAGCGTGGTGCTTCTGTCTATAGCGCCATGTTGGCTCCGCCCTCCAAGTTTTATTATCTTCCTTAAGTTCTAATCTCTAGACCTGCAACTTAAATCCCTGGAGATCAAGGATCCCATCTTCTTCAACACCACTCCCCTCAGGAAATCCCCTTCTTGACTTTATTTACATTGCACTATCCTTGTTTCCTTTTTCCTCTCCTCTAGTTTTGGGTGTCCCTGAGATTCATTTCTTGATCTGATGCTCTTCTCTCTGTCTACATTTACCCAGCTCCTTTTTAATATCTCATTGGCACCTCAAACTGAAAACTAAAACCCACTATTCCTTCTCTCCCTGTCCCACAAGCCAGCTTCTCTCCCAAGCCCTCCCTTTCTGTTAGTAGCACCACAATATTTTTAATTTCCCAGAATCAAAACCTTAAATAATTATTGATTCATCAATTGTTGATTCAATTTCCTTCACCAAATCCTAGAGATATTCCTTCCTGTTTCCAAAAGCATGCATTTCCACTGCTGATGCCCTGTTTCAAGACTTCAGAGCCTCTTGTGTGTATTTTACCACAATTGCTGCTAATTGATCTTCCTACCTCCACTTTTCCGCACTTCAATCAATTGCACATATAATCACATACTGAAAGTTTACAATGGTCCCCAGCTACCTACAGCATCAAATTTAAAGGATACTGTTTCATTTCAATTTTTTCTGAAATCCTACCTCCACCCATACTACTTTATGGTTCTATAGTTGTCCTAGACTAGAGGCTTTATTAAGTTTCTCTGCCCCTATCTTCATTCCACCTTATTCATATCTTACGTTCTCCTGGCCCAGTTCCTTTCACCTTTGGAAAATCAAAGCCAACTGTATCATCTCCAAATAAGATGTCTCTTCCTTAACTACTTCACACTTATTCTGAGAATAGTGAACAGTTGTAGCTGCTGCCCCACCATCTATTTCCCCCTTTCCTCTTCCCAACAGCTCTACACACACACACACACACATACACACACACTCAGATACATACGTACTGTCTCGTGTGGAGATCCAGGCAAGCTGAGTCCAGCTCTGGGTTCAAAGGTAAAGCACAAAACTCACACTAAAGGAATCAGCCCATTCCACACTCCCTATCTCCCATCTCTGCCCTGCCCCAACACAGTGTTAGTTCAGTGTTACCTAAGCCAGTCCAATAGGAGTAAATCTCAAAACTTATGCAGGGAACACTGTGACAAAGATGATCTTTTCCCTACTGGATATAAATGAGGAATGATGTAGTTCTAAAAGCAGCTGGCTGCCATCTTAAAATCACAAAAGTAGACAACTCCATGATGACAGAGGAAACTTGATACTTGGTGATATTGTTAAGCTGCTGGATCAAATCTTAAGTCTCTCCTAACTTTAGACTTCTCATTTATTTTCTATCCAATAATTTCCTTCATTGTTTATGCCAGTTCAACTTGAGTTTTCTCTTACTTACAGTCCAAAATATCCTGGCAAATCATCCCACAATTAACATACTGTTACAGTAGGACTCATTTTAGGATCAGTATATAACACGCATATAACTCACTTTTCTCTAATTTTCTTAATCTCCAATTCAGGTCTGTCCTTGAACTTGATTGCAAGTTCCTTTAGACAGGACATAAAGTTCCTACTTGTTTTATATTCCATTGGCAGCAATGATACAATGTAGTTGCTTACTAAATATATTGGGGGAATCTTAGAATTCTGTCTACCACAAACCTCTACTTTTTAGCTTGAAGTAAGGATATCCAGAATAAAACTACAAACAACTAGAAATCATACAAAAACAGCAATTAGAAATCCAAAAGATAAATAACAAGATTTCAGAAATGGACAGTGTCATAGAAGGTTTTAGGAGCAAATCTGAAAAAACGGAAGACAGGATCAGCAAAATTAAAGACTAGTCCTTGGATACCACTTTGAGGAAAAATCAGAGAAAAGAATGAAGAAAAATGAAGAAACCCTGAGAACAATGTGAGATACAAGCAAATGCAAAAATCTGCCTGTGACTGGAGTTCCAGAACAGGGGGAGAAAACAGAAAAGACAGAGAGGATCATTGAAGAAATGCTGACAGAAGAATTTCCCTAATATTAAGAAAGATGAAAAGCTGACCATTCAAGAAGCCCAGTGAACCCCATATAGGATAGATCCCAAAATAAAATCAAGACATATCATAATCACATTCACTAAAACCAGACAAATAAAGAATCCTGAGAGCAGCTCGAGAAAAAAGAAAAGTCACATACAAAGGGGAAACAATAAGACTAAGCTCCGATTACTTGGCAGAAACCATGCAGGCAAGAAGGCAACGGGACAACATATATAAAACCTTGAAAGAAAAAAATTGCCAATCAAGAATAATATATCCTATAAAACTCTTGCTCAAATATGATGGCAAAATTAGGACATTTCCAGATAAACAGAAATTAAGGGATTATGTAAAAAACAAACCAAATTTACAAGAACTACTAAAGGGAGTACTTCCGTTGGAGAACCAACATCAGACAACAACCTCAATCTAGGATACAGGACAGCATCAGCCTGATACCAACCTAGGTAATGAACTCTTAAGAATAAAACAAAACTAAAAGATTTACAGCAGGGAACCAGAGAGGTCAATCTGTAAATGACAACAACATCAGAACAATAAAACAGGGAATCAACAGTGTAAATATAGAACTTTCAAATGGAGAAGAAGTCAAGGCGATATCAAGTAATAAAAAACTGGTTCAAAATTAGAAAGATAAGGTTAAACTTCAAGGTAACCACAAAGAAAGTTAACAAACCTACTCATCAAAATAAAGAAAAACATAAAGTCTCAGTAAACACAAAATTTACAAAAACAGAAGAAATGAAAAAAAAAAATCCACAAACAAAAGTAACTCAGCACAAGAAATTAAGAGGAAGAAAGAAAATGTCAGCACCAGAAAAAAAAAAAAAAGCACTACAAAATGACAGCAATAAACTCACACCTATCAATAATCACACTGAATGTAAACACACCCATAAAGAAACAGAACGGATAAAAAACAGGACACAGCAATATGCTGTCTACAAGAGACACACCTTAGAAACAAAGACACAAATATATTAAAAATCACAGGATGGACAAAAATATATCAAGCAAACAGCAACCAAAAAAAGAGCCGGAGTCGCAAATACTCGTCTCAGATAAAATAGACTTTAAAACAAAATCCACCATAAAATACAAGGAAGGACATTAAATAATGATTAAAGGGACAATCTGCCATGAAGACATAACCATAATAAATATCTACGCATCCAATGAAAGGGCTCTAAAATATATAAAAAACTCTAACAGCACTGAAAAGAGAAACTGACAGTTCCACAATAATAGTAGAAGACTTCAACATACCACTCTCGGTAAACAACAGAACATCTAGAAAGAAACTCAACAAAGATACAAAAGATCTAAAGGCCACAATCAACCAATTTGACCTCACAGACATATACAGAACAGAATAAAGACATCTTCCAGCCTCCCTTACAGCTAAGTACAGCCATGTGTCTAAGTACTGGCCAAAGAAATGTCACATAGCAGCTTCCTTAAAATATTGTCAATATCCAATATTTGTCCCCTTGTTTTTCGATTTCTTCTTGCCACCTGGAATGTGATATTTAATGGCTGGAACTCTTACAGCAATTTTGGACCATGAACTGACCATAAGAATGGGAGCTACGTACTAGGATGGTGGAGCAATAAATAGAAGGAACCTGGTTCCCTAATCTCATAGAGAGGTATACTTTAGCAGTATGCTGGTAAATGTCAAACAATCAGCTCTCTTGAGAGAAAAGTCCTGATCTGTAGCATTCACCAATTTCTGGGATGTAAATATTTCACCTTGGTCAACTTCAAGTTGCCAATGTGACATTACTGAACATAGAGTTCAGAAGGGATGCCAACAACCAGTTCCAGAAAGCTGGAACAATCCAGCCGCAGCACACCACTGGCTATACCAGCTCCAGGCTGCCTGCCTCCAGAATTCTTTTCCACAAGAGAAAAATCAACACTATCTTATTTAAGGCACTGTTATTTTAGGGTTTCTGTCACATGCAGACAAACCAAATCTTACGGTAATTTTCTCTTTCAACATTGAAATTTTCTTTACATGGACTTTGCTGTATGTTGGATGTGTTTGGATCTAAGCAGGATAGTTAGTGTATAGTACCAAGTTTCACCTTACACAGTGTTCACAGCAGCTGCCATTTCATTTCAGCCTCCTGCCAGCAAGATTTACCCAGCTCCTCATTCAGTAGAACCTGAATGATTTTTATAAGCCTCAGAAGAAAACAGAAGGGTGATTGTGCCAGAGAAAAAATCACCATGCTTTACAGAGATCCCTGGGCAGGCACCATGATGGGAAATATTCTGAAGCAACACAACAAATCTGGGAGTACAAAACCCTACTTTACAAAGCTGCCTCTGAAGATTGGTGAAGTTCGAGACCCACAACAGAGCAGAAAAGACTTCAGAACAAATAAACATCAGCCTTGCTAGAAAACACCTATTCACCTCTCAGCAAACTGAGCCAGGAAAACACAGACTAAGCTCTTTTTTTTTTTTTTTTTTTAGGTTTTACAGCATAGAATCACTCTACATTCAAATATGCTCTGGCAAAGGGGCCAGCAATTTACCCACCAGCCTGAGAGCGAAATATATCTGGAAAATGTCCCCCACCCCATAACAGGAATTTGTACCAGGAGCACTGGCTCTCTGTCACAGGACAGCCTGAAGTCCACTCCTGAAGCCAGAAACCAACAATGGCTCTGACAATCCTAGAAAACACTGAATCTTCTTATTTACCACTTCAGCTCCACTTCACCCCAGTGAGTCTTCCAAATAAAACTTAGATGTAGAAGTCAGCCTCCATTTCTTCACATGTGAGTCATTTCTGAATAACTGCACTGACTATATGTGACCCACTTGGACTCTCTCATCAAATACCCTTCTGCAGACATATCAGGTATTAGAGGAGAGAGGAAGTCATTAAATACTCAACTGGATTTGTGCAAGGTGTTTCATAACCCAGGAATAATGATCACATAAATAAGTACAGCTGCCATGTATCAGAAGTCACTGGGTGGTGCAAATGTTTAATGTGCTCACTGCTAAAGGAAAAGTTGGAGGTTCAAGTCCACCCAGAGACATCTTGGAAGAAAGGCCTGGAGATTCACTACTGAAAAATCAGTCACTGAAAATTCTGTGGATTATAGTTCTACTCTGATACACGTGAGGTCTCCCTGAGTCAGAAATCAACTTGACAGCAACTGGTTTTTTTTAATCATGTATTGAGTATCTAACA
Organism: Trichechus manatus latirostris; assembly: GCF_000243295.1. Taxonomy (NCBI): domain Eukaryota; kingdom Metazoa; phylum Chordata; class Mammalia; order Sirenia; family Trichechidae; genus Trichechus; species Trichechus manatus. The sequence continues at coordinate 5,846,793 of NW_004444048.1, read as the reverse complement.
TACATAAGCTCCTGTGGTGCTTTACAGACATTTTCTCACGTAATCCTCATAAGAAACCAATGAGGTACCCAGTATTATTACCTTTATTATACAAATGAGAAAACTGAGGTCTGAGGGGTTAAATCTAGGTCATTAGCTAGTAAGAGTGAAGCTGGTATTTACATCCAGGCTGTATGAATCCATACTTGTTAGAAAGGGGTCTCTGGGTACAGCATTCTTGATCTTTCATAGAACAATGCTGAACCATAGCAATATGGTGGGCATTTCTAGGACTGACTGAGCACAGGGCTGACTTATCCACAAGGTACAGTAGGCACAATTGGCCTAGGGCCCATGAGGCTTTTAGAGGTACACGGAAATGTTTTAATTGTAATTTCTTCTAAAATCAGAAGGAAAAAATGAATAGAATAACAACGAATACATATAATGAATTAAGCTTGGATTCTATTGTCTTTATAGTCGTTAAATACAATGTTTAATATTTTTTATGGAGGAAGGAGCCCACAAAGGGAAAAGTGCTGAGTGCCCCACAGAAGTCATAATGAGTTCAAATTAAGCGTAAAGTAGATGGCATTGCTGTGGGCACCAACCACATGGAAAAAAGTCCAGAATGTTCATTCTCTCACAGTAAGGCTCTCTTGGTTAAAGAAAGTGTGTTCCAAGTTAATGTCTCAGAAGGGTTATGCAGTTGTCAGCATTTGGGCTGTAGAATATTCAAGGAATATAGCAATAAACAGTGTTAATGAATATCCCCAGTCTGTTCTTTCTCCTTTAATGGCTATTCAGAAAAGAGAGCTGAATAAATAAGCAACTTTTTTATATCTAATATATCATATTTTGAGTCCTGGCATTGGATCTATTTTTGTCATTTTTCTTAAAATAGTGACAGGGCAGCCTTTGGTGACTTCCCTTTCCCCACAAGTGCCTTACAGAACAGGAGGGTTATGATGACTCTGGTACGCAGAACGTTATGGATTGAACTGTGTCCTCCAAAAATATGTGTTATAAATCCTAACCCCTATACCTGTGGTTATAATCCCATTTGGGAATAGGTTTTCTTTGTTATATTAATGAAGCAGTATTAGCATAGGGTGTGTCTTAAATCAATCTCTTTTGTGATATAGAAGAGCATGTTAAGCAAGCAAGCAGAAATGGGGGAAAACAGATGACTTACCACGTGAAGATCGCCAAAGAATCAAGGAACAGAAGCTGGTCTGACAGACTGGGGGAACCCTCGAGACTATGGCCCCCAGACACCCTGCTAACTCAGAACTAAAGCCATTCCTAAAGCACCTTTCAGCTAAACATTAGACAGGCCTATTGTCTTAGGCTGGGTTCTCTAGAGAAGTAACACCAGTAAAGCAACTAAATATCTGTATAGAGAGATTTATACCAAGGAAATGGCTCACGCAGTTGTAGAGGCTGGAACATTAGAAGTTCATGGGTCAGGCTTGAGGCTTCTCCTGATTCACGTAGCCACAGGGGCTGGTGAACCTAAGATCAGCAGGTCAGACGGCAGGGCTATTGCTCACAGGCTGGAAAGATCAACGAATTCCAAGATCAGCAAGGAAGACGGCAGGTAAGCTGCTAGTTCAATTTCCAAGAACCACAGGTCAGTCAAATACGAGCCAGCTGTAGGATCCAGAGTGGGCAAAAGCCTACAAGCCTTGCCAGAAAAGTCCACCTATACTGGATGTAGGCCACACCCCCAAGGAAATTCCCTTTCAATTGATTGGCTACTCACAGCAGATCCCATCATGGAGGTGATCACATTATATCAGATCTCAACATGGAAGAGATCACATTATCATAATACAGCTGCCAAACTGCATCATAACTGCCAAACCACTGAGAATCATGGCTCAGCCAAGTTGGCAGACAACCTGAACGATCACACCTGTAAAACAAACAATAACATACCTGAGGAACATGCTTCTTACTTCAATCCAGTATATGAGACCAAATGGGCAACACCTGCTCAAAAGCAAAGATAAGAAGGCAGGAAGGGACAGAAAAACTAGATGAATGGACACTGAGAACCCAGGGTGGAAAGGGAAAGGGGGAGAGTGCTGACACATTGCAGGGACTGCAACTAATATCACAAAACAACTTGTCTATAAAATTTTTGAATGAAAAACTAATTCGCTCTGTAAACTTTCACCTAAAACACAATAAAATTAAAAAGAGAGAAAGAGACAAGGACCTTCCTCCAGAGCAGGCAGAGAAAGACAGCCTTCCCCTATAGCTGGTACACTGAATTTAGACTTCTAGCCTCCTAACCTGTGAGAAAATACATTTCTGTTCATTAAAGCCACTCACTTGTAGTATTTCTGTTACAGCAGCACTAGATAACTAAGACACAGAAACATAAGAAACACATGTCAAGATTTTTACAGTGGGAAAGCACTGCCCCGACTCCACTCCTTAGTTCTTGGCTTTGTTCTGGAGAATCACCCATCCCCCATTGGGTACTGTCTTGGAGGGACTTTCAGTCAAGGTGTTCTGCCATGTTCTAAGAGTGAGCGTGTGACGACAGCTGGACAGTTAGGATGCTCACTCCTTAAATTTCCATCTCGAGCTGATGGTACCAGGCCTACAATCCAGTAGAGTTCATTTGTCCCATCAGTGGAGCCCTGAAGAGACTGTCCTTGAGTTCCCAAGTCCCAAGGCTGCTGAAGTTCCTGGTTCTTTGATTTCCTTTTAAATATCGAGCTTAATCAATATCTTTGCAGTAAATTTTTCCTTCTTTCATTTTTAAAAATTAGCTACAGTCAGTTTCTGTTGCTTGAAAAGAATCCTGACTGATGGGTGCTTCTCAGGTACCCAAGGGTGGCAGAAATTAGCCTGTGTGGGATAAAGTTCAGTAATGGCACTGAATTCACAGACGCCATTTATTGACATATTACCTGCAAACTCATGATGCACGCAGCTGAGAAAGATATCTTGTTTACAACCAAAAGTAGAAATCAATGTATGACTAATAGTACAGGATTCATCTGTTTTAGTTTCCTAGGGCTAATATAACAAAATACCATAAAGTGTGCATCTTAAAATAACAGAAATTTATTCTTTCACAATTCTGGAAGCTAGAATCTGAATTCAGGATGTCTACAGGGCCATGCTGTCTCTGAAGACTCTAGGGGAAGGTCCTTTCTTGCCTGTTCCAGCTTCTGGTAGCCTCAGGTGTTCCTTGGCTTGCGTCAGCATAACTCCCATCTTTGCCTCTGTCTTCTCATAGCCTTCTTCCTTCTGTGTGTCTCTTCTCTTTAATAAGGACGCCAGTCATATTGGATTAGGACTCACCCTACCCCAGTATGACCTCATGTTAACTAGTTACATCTACAAACGCTCTAGTTCCAAATAAGCTCACATTCACAGGTACCGGGGTTAGGACTTGAACATATCTTTTTGGGGGACACAATTCAACCCATAGCACTGTTCTTTTTGCTGCACGGTAATTATTAAGTAATACTGCATTGGAGGGGTTGGGAGGCTGGGGAGAGATACGCAACTCATTTCATGCAATGCCCTTCTTGATCAATGACATTATGTAGAAAAATATCAAGTCTAAAAAGGTTTTTGAAATGAGTTTTAGTATCCACTTGACTTTCAAAACCACATTGTCTCAATTGCAGAAACTTTGGTAAAATAAGACCAGCAGTCAAACACATACCTACACATCAGATTTTATGAGACAAACTTACCTCCAGCCACAAATTACTTGTATTACAGTGCCTCTTTCTAGATCTCTTGCCTCTGATGTCTTGTCCTTCCACCCAGCACCAGCTCAAAATCCACCAGGGCTAGAAGTGATGTGACCTGTGTTATTTCTGCTCCCTGGATTCCTTTTCCCTTGAGGAGCCCTTCATGGGCCCACAGGGGAATCAAACCAGAGTGGAAGCCAGCCCTCTGTCACTGACGCATCAACATCCCCTTTATTTTTCTACTTCTCTTTCTCTCTAGTGTTCAAACTCTGGAAACTATATTTGTGGCACTCAACTCATATTTTATGAAAAGAATATTTGTATGGCATATCTTGGAGACATTGCAGGTTCAGTTCCAGAACACCGCAATAAAGTGAATATTGCAATAAAGTGAGTCACATGAATTTTTTTGTTTCCTGGTGCATATAAAAGTTATGTTTATGCTGTAGTGTATTAAGTGTGCAATAGCATCATGTCTAAAAAAACAGCATACATACCTTAGTTAAAAAATAATTTTTGTTAAAAAATGCTAACTATCATCTGAGCCTTCAGCTAGTCATAATCTTTTTGCTGGTGGAGGGTCTTGCCTCGATGTTGACAGCCGCTGACTGGTCAGAGTGGTGGCTGCTGAAGGTTGGGGTGGCTGTGGCAATTTCTTAGAATAAGACAGCAATGAAGTTGGCCGCATCAGTTGACACTTTTTTTCAAGAAAGATTTCTCTCTTAGCATGCTGTCTTAGTTATCTACTGCTGCTATAACAGAAATACCACAAGTGGATGGCTTTTTTTTTTAATTGTACTTTAGATGAAGGTTTACAAAACTAGCTTTTCATTAAACAATTAGTACACATATTGTTTTGTGACACTGGTTACCAACCCCATGACATGTCAACAGTCTCCCCTTCTTGACCTCAGGTTCCTATTACCAGCTTTCCTGTCCTCTCTTGCCTTCTAGTCCTTGCCCCTGGGCTGGTGTGCCCCTTTAAAGTCATTTTGTTTTACGGGCCTGTCTAATCTTTGGCTGAAGGGTGAACCTCAGGACAAGTGGATGACTTTAACAAATAAAAATTTATTCTCTCACAGTCTAGGAGGCTAGAAGTCTGAATTCAGGGTGCCAGCTCCAGGGAAAGGCTTTGTCTCTCTGTCAGCTCTGGAGGAAGATCCTTGTCATCAATCTTCCCCTGGTCTAGGAGATTCTCAGTACAGGGATCCTGGGTCCAAAGGACACGCTATTCTCCTGGCTCTTGTTTCTTGGTAGTATGGAGTCACCCTATCTCTCTGCTCGCTTCTCTGTTTTATAGCTCCAAAGAGACTGGCTTAATACACAATCTAATCTTGTAGATTGAGTCCTTCCTCATTAACGTAACTGCCACTAATCCCATCTCATTAATATCACAGAGTGAGGATTTACAACACATAAGAAAATCAGATCAGATGACAAAATGGTAGACAATCACACAATACTAGGAATCATGGCCTAGCCAAATTTATACACATATTCTGGGGGGACAGAATTCAATCCATGACACAGGTGTTGCTGTTTAATAGCACCTTACCCACAGTGGAACTTCTTTCAAAATGGAGTCTGTCTTAGTCATCTAGTGCTGCTATAACAGAAATACCACAAGTGGATGGCTTTTAACAAAGAGAAATTTATTCTCTCACACTCTAGTAGGCTACAAGTCCAAATTCAAGACATCAGCTCCAGGGGAAGGCTTTCTGTAGGCTCTCGAGGAAGCTCCTTGTGATGCATCAGTCTTCCCTTGGTCTGGGAGCACCTCAGCGCAAGAACCTCAGGTCCAAAGGACGCGCTCTGCTCCCAGCACTGCTTTTCTCGACGGTATGAGGTCTCCCACTCTCTGCTTGCTTCCCTTTCATCTCTTGTAAGATAAAAGGTGGTGCAGGCCACACCCCAGGGAAACTCCCTTTACATTGGATCAGGGATGTGACCTTACTAAGGGTGTTAAAATCCCACCCTAATCCTCTTTAACATAAAATTACAATCACAACCACACAATACTGGGAATCATGGCCCAGCCAAACTGATACACACATTTTTTGAGGGACATATTAAATCCATGACATTCTACCCTATGGCCCCCCAAAAATCACACATCCTTGCAATGTGCAAAACATATTCATCCCATCATATCAAAGCAAAAGTCTTAACTCCAAGTCCAAAATCCAAAAATTCCTCTTCCTCTGTGAAATCTAGAATACAAGATATCTGCTTCCAAAGGTACAATGGCAGAACAGGCACAAGCTAGACATTTCCATTACAAATGGGAGAAACTGGAGGAAAAGAAGGGATAACAGGTACCAAGCAAGTCAGCAGAACACATTACATTAGCCCTCAAGGCTTTGAAAATAATCCTCTGTTCTCTGAGACAATTTACACAATGGCCCTGCCCTCCAGACTCTAGGTATTGGCCACACTCTCCAGATTCTTAGTGGAGGCCCCTTGGCCCTGGGTTTCAGCTCCGCCTTCCAGGCCCAGCAGGACAGCAACTCTACTCCCTTGGCTTTAGGTGCACCATTCTCATAGTCTGAGTGGCGACTCTACCCTTAGAAACACCAGAGGCCATGGCTCCACCCTTTGAAACTCCTGAGGTCCTGGCCATACCTTTTGAGACCAAGGCAGCTCTACTTCTCGTGTCCCTTGTCTCTTCAGTTCCTGCTTCCTAGTTTCTTGGCCTCTCAGCTCCCCGTGCCTCACGCCCACATCTGCCCTGCTGGGGCAAGTGTTCCAAAGCTCTGCAGCTCCACCGATAAGTGCCTGGAGGCACCCTACTCTGCCAGGAAGCCTCCTGCACACAGGCACTCAGCTCTCTTGCTCTGGGGGCCGGCTCCAACACCATCTTGTGCTGGTCTCCTGGTTCTGCTGCTGCCAGTTCTCTGCTGCTGCTGCTGCCGCTCCTCTATCTATTCAGTTTCAAAACTGCTTCCACGTTTTAGGTATGTTAGAGGAGCACCCCACCCTCTTGGTACCAAATTCTGTCTTAGTCACCTAGCACTGCTATAACAGAAATACCACAAGTGGATGGCTTTAACAAAGAGAAATTTATTCTCTCACAGTCTAGTAGGCTACAAGTCCAAATTCAAGACATCAGCTCCAGGGGAAGGCTTTCTCTCTGTGTCTGCTCTGGAGGAAGGTCCTTGTGATGCATCAGTCTTCCCTTGGTCTGGGAGCATCTCAGCACAGGAACCTCAGGTCCAAAGGACGCACTCTGCTCCTGGCACTGCTTTCTTGGTGGTATGAGGTTCCCGTGTGTCTCTGCTCGCTTCTCTCTTCTATATCTCAGAAGAGATTGGCTTAAGACACTATCTAATCTTGTAGAACTCATCAGTATAACTGCCACTAATCCATCTACTACATTGTAGTGATAGAATATATAACACATAGGGAAATCACATCAGATGACAAAAGGTAGACAATTATACAATACTGGGAATCATGATCTAGCCAAGTTGACTGATATTTTTGGGGGGACACAATTCAATCCATGACAGGTGGATACTGTTATTATTCCTACTTTACAGATAAGGATACTGAGGCACAGGGAGATTAACCTGACCAAAGCTACACAGCTAGGATATGGCAGAACTGGGAAACAACGTTAGACAGTCTTGCTCCAGAGTCCATGCTTTTAACCATTCTGCCTGCAGCCAGCAGACAGCAGAGGGTCAGATAATGTGCCCTGCAGAGCTGTAAGCACCAGATTTTCTGCTTCAATCAAAGGTACATGAAGGAGCAGCTGGGAAACTATAGTAAGACTGGGCCCTTGGAGGAGGCAAAGAAATACGGTGAGAATTTAATTTCAATTCTGCCAGATAATCATTTGTAGTAAAGCAGCATTCACTGGCAAGGACAGACCCCTACTGTTTTCAGGTTTCCCCGACATAGATCGAACAACTGGAGCCATGAAGCTGAGGGCAAAGGGTATGGGCAGAAAGACAGAAACCACAAAGGTGAGCTCTAGATTCAAGAAACTGGGCTCCACAGATCTGGGTCTTTAGCCTACAGAGTCGCCAAACTGACCAGCACCCAACTGGGTTTTTAAAGTGGTTGTATTGCCAAGGTAATGCTTATTGCCTGCACACAGGGTCCTGGGATGACTAAGCCTCTACAGAAATCCTCGGGCTCCCCTCTATACACCTCCTGTAACCATGCCAATAGGAAGAGGGACCCCACGTGACCATGCCCCACCTGTGCACGGTCACAGAACATCCTCCTGTAAAACAGACCAAGTGCTCCCAGACTGGCTGACTCAGAAATTCACTCCCTACCAGGGCAGGGAGTCTTTGCTAACCCTTACCAGCAGGAAACAGTATATACTTTGGATCAGTAACCACTGGATGTAGTTTTCCCTTCTCCCTTTTTGCTGTGTGTTTCAGTTTTCCTGGAATGAAGACTGTTCAAAAGAAAACCATGGGAAAAGTTTGAAAACATAAGAACAGATGATGGTGGGCCACAACTGCTAAGCTCTGGGATTTAGATTTTATTCTATTATTAAGAATTATAAACACTCATAGACTACAAGAGGGGGATAAAGACAAATCCAGGGATGCTGAGTATTCTAACCTAGCCTCCCAGCACATCTATATCTCGCAGGTCCCTCTTTTCCAAACTCTAATGCTCTCGTCACCTGTGCCACTCAGTGTGGTCCTTCCTTCCAACAGGATAGCTCCTAACTGGTTGGCAAATGTTCGTCTGGCATTCCGTTAGCCAGGAGCTCTTCACCAGCAGGGACCTTTCTCATACCTCACCCATTTCCTCCCGGCTCTGGCACAGTCCTGTGTACACAGCAGGTACATAGTACCCAACAGACAACAAACACTGATTTAGAACTATTTTATTTCAAGAGATTTTTCTTCTATAGTTCTGTTTATAAACACAAAATGAATGCCGTTACAGCGAGTGCTTCATAGGCATCATTGTATTTAAATGAATCATATGATAATGTTTATATTTTTAAGCCACACTTGAAATTTAAGACTCAATATAACCTTTTTCACAAAGAAAGTGTAACAAATATAATAAAACGCAACCATTCATTCTACAGATTACTGCGTTTCCTCAGATGACTACGAGATACGAAAACACTGCAGGGACACCGAAAGAGCCCCCGTTCTTAAGATTTTTTAAGAAAAATGACACAATTATGCAAATTATAAGTATTTCTCTTTCCTTTGCTAGTTAATAAACTATGGCATCCATCTGAGAAAGCACCAAGCAAACCTGCAAAAGTCATTCTAGCACCCCTTAGTTCTTCAAAACTGACCATCCTTTGATCTGTCTCCTGTAGGAATGTATAAAAATGGTTAAGTGAAGTGCAGAATTCAGTCTTTGTTAATTGATGTTAATTTTATAGTGTTCCTAAGTTAACAAAGGAGCCCTGGTGGCACAGTGGTTAAGAGCTATGGTGAGCTACGGCTTCTAACCAAAAGATCGGCGGTTTGAGCCCACCAGCCGCTCCTTGGAAACTCTGTGTGGCAGTTCTGCTCTGTCCTACAGGGTCACTATGAGTTGGAACCGACTCGATGGCAATGGGCTTGGTTTGGTTTTTGGAGGTTAACAAAAGAAAATGAAAAACAAATATCCCTAAGTGTATGAGCCATAAGGATGGAAAGCTGCCCTTTGGTAATTATCACAAAGGCAAGGTCAACTGACTTCTTGTTGGGACTAGTGTCTTAATGAACATTTATAATACTTTTTATGGTAGAATTTTAAAGGCATAAACACATCTGCTATCAGCTTGCCTCTCTCCCAATATTCACTTCCCTGGCTTTGCTCCTCCTTTTCACTGGATCAAGCTGCTGAACCCTCAGCTGCAAAGGCAGTGGTGCTTAGGGAGTATCTTTAAATAAAGCAGATCACATGGAATCTTAATTTTTTCACAAAAATAAAGTACAGAGAAGACTTTCAAAAGTAATGAGAACAAAAGCACAGAGTAAAAAAACATAGGACGAGATGCTTAAATTTGAAGAAAAACTGGTTTGTGATGGTTGCTAGTAAATCATGAAGCAATGGACAGATTGGGCCAAGACTGAAGAAGCTGCCAGACCATATGGCCCCAATGGGTCTGACAAATAAGAGGGGGGATCTTTGAGACAGATACCCTGGTTTAGAGGGTTACAACTAACATTTTCACAGGCTGTAAGGTCTTCAAGGTCAGAGACTGTGGCTTAGTTATGTCTGTATCCTCAGTTCTTAGCATTGTCTTGCACATGATAGACACTCAGTATGTATTTCTGGGAAGCAGGGAACTGAGCTGAATCCGTTTGCCTGCTTTCAAAGCCATGTTGGGTGGTATCTACTCACCTAATTCATTCACTCCTATGCCTAAGGCAGGACTGACAAACAGATTTCATCTCACTCTGATGGTAATGGGTGCCTGGAGGCACTGATTGATAGGACATGGATTCTAACACCAAGTCCTAGCCTAGAAGAAAGGAGTCCATGCTCATTGGTAATGCCACCTTGAAAGGATGGTGACACTGGAGTTATGTAGTTCCCATCCAGGGGGAGGAGAAAGGTATCTGACACTCACCCATATCCCTTTATGCTGCCCCACTGCCACTCAAGAGCTCTGCATTAAGCCACTGCTCACTAAGTGCTGGCTGACCAGCAAGACCAAGTCCTTTCTACTCAATTTACCTGTGTGGCCAAACAGGTAGGTCAAGGCTTGGCCTGGAAATCTGAAAACAATGCATTCACAATGCTCAAGAAGCAATTGTTTCTTGGAAGAGAACAGGCATTTATTTAATTACTCCCTTTA
>NW_004444048.1:5832817-5835267 GCF_000243295.1 Trichechus manatus latirostris | reverse complement strand
ACCATGGTCCCCAGAGCCCTCCACCCAGCAATTCAGTCCCTCAGGGAGTTTGGATGTGTCTATGGGGCTTCCATGACCTTTCCTTGTACAAGTTGTGCTATTATTTAATTACTCCCTTTATAGAGAAAGAACTTTTTCTGTCTCAGAACAGCCTGAACTAATATTTAAGGCATTTGGAATTACTTGGAACCTTGGATCAAAAAAAAAAAAAAAAAAAAAAGGCAGAGTTAAATTCTCTTTGGTTTTCATGCTCAATCTTTAGCCTTTTTGTTTGTATCTTACTGGTACCCACAACGTTCTTAGTACTTGTTATGACTTAACCAATACTGTCAAATTAATCAAAACATTTCTCAGGGGAGAGGCCTCTGTAACTAAGTGTGCTGAAGGGAAAACCAGAAAGAATGACTGGAAGAATCCACCAATTCACACTCAGGACGCACTGTCTGCCATTCAGACCATTCTCTGCACCACAGGTGCTTCTAGCAGGGGGGCTGCTACCTGGGGTCCTCTCAGTAACCACCCTTCCAGTGACGGGAGGTCAGCACCCTCAGCAGTACCCCAGAAAACAGGGCTAATGCATTTAGAGAAATGGATGGCAAGAAAAGAGAGGGATATTATCAAAGAGTAAAGGACAGTCTGGGGACAAGGAGAGATTTTTCAAGAAACACTGCCTTCATCATAGGTAGTCTTCAACACATCACCGGCATCAACAAGAGATCATAAGTAAATTACAACTATCCTCAAAATGTCAACACAGCTGACATGCATTGGAGGAAGAATAACTTCACAAATCTATAGATTTGTCCCACTTGCACATTCCACCTTTCCCAAGCACTGCTGCCAGCCCAGAATAACAAACCCTTGTTAGACCCCTGTGTATCTGAGAGCTATAACATCAGGCATACACATACACACACATATATGCATCTATACACAAACATCAAATCTGGTTTATAAATGAGTTTTGTGGATCAGAGTATTCCTTTACTTGGTCCGAAAATCTAACTGTCGGCATTAATACACCCAAAAAATGCAATATGGAAGAAAACTGTTTGGTAGGAATAATTTATATTTTATACAATGCAGTTATTTACAAGCTAATCTCCAATTGTTTCTTTATATTAATTCAGACAGTTAAGATGTTCTGAATACACAGGGGAAGGCCTTAAAACACTTAAGCTCTATAGCAACAAAAGGTAATACTATGTAAAATGGGAAATAAATTAGATTTTTAAATATATCTAATGAAATTATAGGTCACTGGAAATTCAGTTCTACAACAAATATAAATTAATATAAATCTATTATTAAAGTACCATTCCTGGGAAGATTTCAGTTCAGATTTTAAAAAAACAAAAGGCTAAGTATTTGAGAATAAACAGATATGGCTTAGAAACCCTTAAATCGTGTGGTAAATAAACCACTGATAAGGTTTGGTGACAAGATACAAAGATCTGTCTCCATCCCCAAAATAAAGCCTTACCTCATTTTACCTACTAGAAATATTCCTGAAAAGTTGTGCAAATATCATATAACTGGAACGTCATTTTAAGCATAAGGATACCTGATGGCACAGTGGTTAAGCACGTGGCTGCTAACCAATAGGTTGGAAGTTCAAACCCATCATCCATTCCGTGGGAGATGTGACAATCTGCTTCCATAAAGATTACAGCCTTGGGAACCCTATGGGGCAGTTCTATTCTGTCCTATAGCATCGCTATAAATCAGAATCAACTTGACCCCACACAACATTTTAAGCATACTAGGCCAAGGCTGTAAACAAATCCTGCAGTGACAACCTTGATAAACTGAAGAATTCCACTGACTAATTCCCCTGAACTACATGTGCACAGTGAATGGCATACTGGAGGCACTCAGTCTGCTTTTCTGTGGGACTTTCTTAAAGTGAGGCGTACTTTAACTGGAATGGTTCCACTTACTATCAAGAGTGGATAAAGGGAATTCAGTTCATTCTGATTAACCGATGCCCACAAAAAGCTCAGAGAATTTCAGAAAGTGTTTTTCAATCAAAATAAAATTTCCATAAGCATGCGTATATATTTGTTAAGGAATGCTGATCTATGACTGGCGGAAGCTTTCATTCACTGTTAACTGACACTGAGAACAAGCATACAACTGCTTGAGTTGGCTTCTAATTGATTTAGCAACCAAAGCAGGAATGTAGTACCTTACCTCATTTCAGAAATACCACCAAAAGCCATCCCTCTTCGGTAAGAGCTTCTTCCCTTCTCTCCAGCACAAATGTTTTACAGCTGTCCTCACCTTGCCCGACAAAAGCAAAGTAGAAATTGAAAGGCTAAGATTAAATTAGAAAGCTGCCTGATTGAAATATGATAATTTTTTTAGTCTTAAAGTAAAAACTAAGTCAAACACATTCAATAAACATAATTCTTAAAGGTAAATTTTTTCTCATTTGGTGTTCCCTTCCT
>NW_004444048.1:5823135-5832646 GCF_000243295.1 Trichechus manatus latirostris | reverse complement strand
AAAAAAAAAAAAAAGACTGAAAAAAAAAAAAGCTAAGAATGTTTTTATGCAAGTTTTTCAGAGTACAGGATACTTGCAAGGATTCACTGTAGGGCTCCATCACTGTAAGCTTCCTGAAAAGTAGTATGCAAATAAAATATCTGAACACAGAACCCTATTTTCAACAAACTAGGAGTATGTGTGGTTGTGATTGGGGGAATGACGTTAATGCAAATGTCTATCAAGTAAACTGACAAAAGAAAAAACTCTCACCTAAGGTATTAATGCTATTTCAAGTAACCTAAATAAGACAGATTTTAAAATAATCTTTACCATTCATACCAATTATTGACTTTGGCCTTTTGCTAAGCAGACATAATGAATCTACTTTTTGATGATCAGTTTCAATCACTGGCCCAAGAGCATATTTGAATGAAAATACCATCATGGATTTGCTCCCGTAATTTAAAAAATAATAATTAAAAAAATAATAAAGTTGGTCTCTTTTCTCCACAGGTTTTCAAGTAATTAGTTCAAGTAAGCTTATTTACAGCTGCTGTATACGTGACCTAATTTACCACATTTTCCCCTTTAGAACTCAGTCTCCCTTGAAATGGGACATTGCATTTTCTTTTATTGTTCTGTCTTGAACCAGGTTTCCCTTAAATACTAAATCAGTTCAGTCATGTTTCTGTTTTATTGGGCAGATAAAGAGACGAAACCAGCAAGTTATGTCCAAAGGCTGGGAAACGCCTAAATGCTTCCCAACTATCTGAAAAGACGTTGTACTTGAGGAAAACGCGATGTTCCAGGCTGGTTGATAAGGTAACGTCCCTGCTCATGATGTAGATGCCATCGTTGTGGAGCGCGCAAGTCAAGTTAAGCCCCGATTTGGACGTGTTCTCCTTGAGGTAGAGCCACTGCCGGGTGACAGTGTTATAGGACTGCACAGTGAGCATGTCCTCGCTCTGGCTGCTCCTCCGGTTGGGCCCCAGTTCGTGGAGACACCCTCCCACAATGTAGATGGTCTCCTCCACAGACACCATCTGCTGTTTGCGAATGTGGACGTCACATGTTTCAAAGAGTGTCCACATGTCCGAAGAGGGGCAGTACTGCAAAATGTTCATGTTCCGGTCTGAAACAAAGAAAGAAGACAAACAGTGGCATATCCACAAGTAACACCATTTACAGCCCAGGCTGTAATAAACATCCACCTACACCTGTAAAATTTGGTAACATAGAGGCTAAAGTATTTCAGAAAAGCACAGGTTGCAAAACTGTTACAACAGCTTTCCAAATGGCTAGCAAAAGATACATTTAGATTCGTCGGCACCCAGGCTCCCATTCAGGCATGTTCCCTCCTTGGGAAACTCTCAGGAACCAGTAATGCCAGGGAGATGAGCAGCTGTGATTTAGACATGTTCCCTCTTCCCTGGTTCCTTTACACCTTTAAGAAACGCCAGGCCAACATAAAAAGTATAACAACCCTCATCAGCATTTATAGAATTACTAACAATGCTACAGAGATGCCAGGCTCTGTCCCAAGAGCATATATTCTTTTTTTTAAAAAATAATTTCTTTTTATTGTTGAGAATACACACAGTAAAAATATACACTATTCTACATGTACAATTCAGTGACACTGGTTACATTCTTTGAGTTGTGCAACCATTCTCACACTCCTTTTCTGAATTGCTCCTCTTCCATTAACATAAATTCACTGTCCCTCAGGTTCCTATTTAATCTTTCGAGTTGCTGCTGTCAATTTGATCCCATATAGACAGACCTTAAAAAAGCATACTGCTCAAAGCAGATATTCTTTACTAAAAACCAAAAAAACCTGTTGCTGTCGAGTCAATTCTGACTCATAATGACCCTGTAGGACAAAGCAGAACTGCCCCATAGGGTTTCCAAGGAGCAGCTGGTGGATTCGAACCGCTGACCTTTTGGTTAGCAGCCTAGCTCTTACCCACTGCACCGCAAAGGCTCCATTCTTTACTAGTTAAGCTAAACTATTGTTTAGTTTTAAGAAGACTTCGGAGGATATTTTTGGTTTAAGGTTAAAGATTATCTTAGGGGAATAATTTCGGGGGTTCATCCACGGGCATATATTCTTGACAGCTGATGCTAAGAAACATGGCCAGCATGTAAAGCAGATCTCCAGATCTCCAGGGACTGTCTAGAGTAAAGGATATGAAGTTACAAGTGAGGAGAAATGCAAGAAAGTCTCACCTCTGGCTTTCTATCAAGCCATAGAATCATCTGGCAATTCTGTTTCCCAATTGTAACAAGGGAGAGACGCAACAAAGACCTGTCCCACCCCCGCCCCCTACTATTTCACAAGAGATGGTTCGTTACTATGTGGATAAAATCAGATAATAGATGAAAGAGTACACGGACATTATTTTAAATTAATAGTTATTTTCTCTAAGGGAAACTGTTGTCTACTCTCTTTCTGAAAAATGCTGGTGAGATTTAGAATATCTAGTTTTGCTGTTTTTTTTTTTCCTAATAATTCTTTTTTCTTTTCTCCTCTAGGAAAGAAAAATGGAATATTTTAGTCTCAGCAGAAAGAAAATGCTGAGTTTTCAGAAAGAACATACTTTCTGTTTGTTGTTGCTGTTTAAACAACAACAAAACCTATCAGTGGAGGAGACAGCTCAAGTTGAGAATTAAAGTACAACTAAAGTGTGGCATTTTGATCGCTGCAGAAGCAGGCAAAGGAAGACAGTTCATTTTCTCAAGGGTTTTACTCCTTCAGCTTTTATTCCTGAGACAGAAGACCCACTCACTAGTTAGCAATGCCTACAGAGATCCACAGCTACCCTAGAGACTAAGTCACATACCCCCTAAGAGGAAGTGGTGGTTCAATGGTAGAACGCTCGCCTTCTATGCAGGAGACCTGGGTTTGACTCCCAGGCAATGCACCTCCTGTGCATCCACCACACTGTCAGTGGAGGCTTGCGTGTTGCTGTGATGCTGGACAGGTTTCAGCAGAGCTTCCAGACTAATATAGACTAGGAAGAAAGGCCTGGAGATCTACTTCTAAAAGTCAGCCAATGAACACTCTATGGATCACAACAGTCCAATCCCAAACCTATCATGGGCACTGCATAAGAACAGACGGCACTTTTTTTTCTGTTATGCACGGGGTCACCATGAGTCATGGGCTGACTCAATGGCAGCTAACAATAAGAGGGCAGAGAGGGAGATGAAAGGAGACCAAGTGCTGTGTGTGCAATAGGTCCCTAAGCCTGTAGAAATGTTAGAATTATTATAACTTTAGGGAACTCTCCTGATTTCGACCCACACTAACACTATGCTCCTTTTTTACCGTAGCTCTTGTGATAAAGGTCTTTCTAGTAGATAGCTGAAGGGAGTTTGGTTACTAAAAGTGCTCCTTAGTAACCTGGTTTCCCACTGCATGAATAAAGGACTTATTCTAGTAAAGCTTCTATGTATTTCTCAGTTCCAGGCCTGAAGGTCTTTCCAGGTCTTCTGTAAATGTTTTCTCTCCTCACCCAACCAGGGCTCAGACTATGATGAGGTGGTTTGAGTTGGTTGAATGACTTTTTCATTTTTACATTTAGAGTTGATTCTGAAGTTTGACAAATCATCCTTCTTCCCTTTAGTGGTTACTATTACTTTCTACTGAATTTCTTTTCATTTCTTCAGCGCCTGCCAAATAATTAAAGTAATAAAATAACTATCACAAAAATTATGAACTATTATCTGCTGAATTTTAAGTCTCACCTAACTTAGGCAGCAGGCTAAGATCCAAACCTTAAAGTTTGACTTTTTTTTCATGACAATCACGATCACTTCTTTTGCAGGAACCATTAGGAATCGCTGGGAAGAGCTCCAAGCAGAGGAGGAAGAGGGCTTTGGAGTACAAATAGCTGCCCTGCCCTCTCATCTTAGAAAACTAGTTTTCAATCCCTACACATTCATCCATCCACATCACCTAACCATCCCATCTTGAGTATTTTGGCTTGGGGAACTCAGGACAGAAATCACAGTGGGTGGCCCAACTGAAGAAGGTACATTAATTAGTAGTAGCTTGTGAAGCTAGAAAATATACAAACAAGAGTTTTCCAGGTCAAATCTAAAGGACATTTACTCAACCAGGGTCATGGAAAAATTAGGAAATGTACCAGCAGAGTCCTCCTTGGGGTACAGTGCCGTCTGCCAGTGTTTAACAACTCCTGGTTAACAGAAAAGTCAAGGGATCATGTGTACGTTATTTCAGCCCACAGGATACATTCTGTGTTGCTCAGTCTAGGAGGAATCAGAATTCTTAGAAATGTACATAGGTAAGTAACTGGGAGTATTTACCTTCCTAAGAGAAAACACACACACATACTTAAGCACACACAAGAGTTCTCTGGTGCTATGGGTTAGTTGTTTGGCTGAAGTCGTTGGGTGGTACTAGCAGTTAACTTGCTTGGCTGCTTGTCAAAAGGTTAGAGGTTTAAGTCCACCCAGAGGTGCCTCTGAAAAAATGTCTGGTGATCTACTTCTGAAAAATCAGCCATTGAAAACCCCACGGAGTAAAGTTTTCCTCTGACACACATGGTGCCATCATGAGTCAGGGTCGACCTGACAAGGAACTGGATGGCTTAGCTGAAGCATATAAACCTAAATCACAGTAACCTGAACACCAAGGTTGAAGGTTAAAAAAAAAAAGACTGCTGGGTCCCATTTTTTTTTCCAATTATTTGTGAAGAAAATGCTGGCATTACACCTTATCATCAGTGGAGAGTCACTAGGGAGGGGCACTGGGAATAGCTCAATAAGTGGTGAAAATCTGAAGTGAAAAAAACAGCTCACTACTGTGGCCATCTAAGATACATCTATTGGTCCCATCCCATTTGGAGCAAGGGAGAATGAAGAAAACCAAAGACACAAGGAAAATAGTCCAGAGGACTAATGGACCACATGATCCACAGCCTCCACCAGCCTGAGCCCAGAAGAACTAGATGGTGCCCAGCTATCACCACCGATGGCTCTGACAGGGATCACAACAGAGGGTCCCGGGCAGTGCAGGAGAAAATGTAGAACAAAGTTAAAATTCACACACACACACACACACACAACAGATTTACGGGTCTGACAGAGACTCAAGGAACCCGTGAGACTATGGCCCCTGGACACCCTGTTAACTCAGAACTGAAGCCACTCCTGAAGTCTACCTTTCAGCCAAAGATTAGACAGCTGTATAAAACAAACAGTAACGCATGTGAAGAACATGTATTTAGTTCATCCAAGTATATGAGACCAAATGGGCAACACCTGCCCAAAAGCAAAGACGAGACGGGAGGAAGGGACAGGAAAACTGGATGAATGGACATGAGGAACCCGGGGTGTATGTAAAGGGAAAGAGGGAGAGGGCTGAGACATTGCTGAGATTGCAACCAATGTCAAAGAACAATCTGCATATAAATTTTTGAATGAAAAACTAATTAGCACTGTAAACTTTAACCTAAAGGACAACTTAAAAAAAAAAAAAGCTCTCTGCTTCCAATGCACTTCTCTTTGTCACGGACTCTCCTTAAACGCATAAATATACACACCACTTGCAGTGGGTTGAATGGTGGCCCCCAAAAAGATATGTCAACTTCTTAAACCTCAGAACCTATTAATGTGAACTTATTTGCAAAAAGGGTCTTTGCAGACACAATTAAGTTAGGGATCTCGGAATGAGAGCATCCTGGATTACCTAGGTGGGTTGTAAATCCAATGGCAAGTATCCTTACAAGACACAGGAGAAGGCACAGATACACACAGGGCAAAGACTGGAGTTAGGCATCCACTAGCCAAGGAACACCTGGAACCACCAGAAGCTGAACATGGAAATGAAGGATTCTCCCTCAGAGCCTTCGGGGGGACTGTGACCTGTCGACCCCTTATTTTGGACTTCTGGACTCCAAAACTGTGACAGAATAAATTTTTGTTGTTTTAAACCACCAAGTTTGGGGTAATCTGTTACAGCAGCCCCGGGAAATTAATATACCACCAACCACGTTCCCCACTAAATCAACTGTTTAGAGGTATTCTAAGAAGTGCTCATCAAGATATTTTGTGGGTCATAAAAAAATAAGTAAAAACAAATCAGATGCCCATAAAACATCTTACATTTAACTTCTTCCTCTAACATAAATCCCTGAAACAAGACATATCTGGATCTGATGAAAATAATTTTCATCACCAATTTGAACACTATCTTAGCATGTGGATTTGTATCCTTTATGTAGTTACATATGGTCACATGCTGCCCAACGGGTCATCAGGATCATTTCTCCATGCTTGTTACCAGCCAGGGCTGGCAGGCTCTGTCCTGCCCATATCATACCATAAACACGTAAAGGAATGTTAGGTATTTCACTGTGTCAAATACAATGGTTTTAACTCTACTACTTCAATGTGGCTGCAAGTCCTAAGAGTTATTACTTTTTCTAAGTTAAAGGATAACTTGGAGACAACTGCCTTAAGTGGGGGAGAGAGAGAACAGGAAAGGTACATCGCTTACACTTTTCTGGGCTGTTTCCCAGTGTATTTCTTAGCACAGCCGTGCTGTTTGTACCACCACCTCGTAAATGCTTCTCTACCAAGAGCAGCAGTATAAAACCTGCTGGGGAAACTTTTTATTTTCCAAATCATAAACTATAAAATACCTACAAAACAGTGAAAAACACATATGTGTAGTTTAATACATGGTACAACCACCTCCTACCCCTGGTCAGGAAAGAGGTCCCTTTTGTATTTGTGTTCTCGCTCCTCTTCCCTTACGGGAACAAAGGTGTCTCCTGAACCTGCATCTGACATGTTTGTGCTGAGAAAGGAGAAAACAGAAATACAATCTGCAAGGAGGCTCTGGCACTAAATTCCATGGGAGTGGGGGTTACCCAGATAACACTCCCCTCCAAAGATCTACCCAACCTCACAGAGCAGCTGAGAGACCTGAAGTGCCTCCACAAACCAGATTCAGCCAAGTCACAAGATGACAACCCACAAAGCTGGGTTTCCAGAAGCAGAAAGTATATATTTTCTTCACAGTCCCCTCTCCCCAATTCAATTCTCATGCCTACATCAGGTCATCAAAGGTACCTCCTGTCTAAACCACCCCTGTCCTACAGGACTCTCTCCTTTCCAGATATGTAAATATACAGTGATATCTAATGCATGCAATCACACCCGGGTGCACTGAAGCATGCCCCTGGCTCTCTTGCCCTTCCCAGGCTGCCAAAGCTTACACGCAGTGTACCACTTACTTGGCCCCTTCACTTACCTCTAGTAGTATATCCTCCAATGACATAAATTTTCCCCTTACACTCACATGCAGAGAACTCAGCCAGAGGATTTGGTAAGGGTGCCACAAAATTCCACGCATCCTGCTCTGGACTGTAACACTCAACATTAGAAAGAGCCTGCCCACCAATGGCATAAAGTTTTGAATTAACAGCCACAAGTTTGAAGTTGGACCTGAAAGAGAAACACAAGGGCCCACAAAGTCAGTTCTTATGATCATTATGAAGTAAGATGATGGTATAAATTGCTAAAACAGAATATTGTATCTGCTGGATATCTGAAGAAAATTAGCTTTCCAAGTTGGGTGCCACTCTGCCTGGAGACAAAGGAATCACTGGATGGCTTCTCAAAGTCCATTCTTATCCCCGAGATTCTACAAAAACAGAGCATTCTTCAAACTTTAGCAATTGAAGATGAGCAGTTCAATATAAGTTCTAATCTTGTTCAGCCTTAGGCCAGAAGCCAAAGACACTCTGTACATGTTAAACTCAACCCTTTCAGGGGCAGGAGCAAGCGGTAATGGAGAAAAGCCCCTACCACTTGTCTCTCTCAACTCAGAGTGCTTTTCTCATTCTTCCTTCCAAGTGGGAAGGCTCCAGCTTAGGTACACACCAGTGCTGCCGACACAGACAAACAGCTAAAGACATATGCAAAGGGTGGCTGCTGAAGGGTGATCCTGGAGATCTCCTTCACTGTGAGTGCACCCAAGCAGGCCACCAGTCCTCCCTCCTCCAACACAAGGACATCTTATGTATTGCTTGGCATAAGGTAGGGGGAAATAAGGACTGAACTAATTAAAAATATTTTCCTCCAGCATTCTTATGGTACTTACACATGCTAACAAATACTTATATCAACTTATAGCAACAAATGCTCATCTATCATAATATCAAATAATTACAAAAGAGAAAGATAGTAATAGAATTAAACAAGTTTATCAACTTCAGAAATTAAAGTCTCATGACTTTTGACTTGAAAAGTAAAAAAAATTTAATTTGTTCCAATGTAGCATGGGCTTAACTAATTCTTTGAAGGCTAGGGAGGATAAAAATCTGGGACTGTGGCATCCTTGTGCTATGAGACGTGCAACTGTCTCCAGTTTGCCATAGTATCAGCAAGAGCATGATGCAACAGAAAAGACCAGCATAGACCAGAGACCCCAGTTCTGGTTCCAGTTCTGCTAATAATCAGCTGTCTGACCCTTGCACAACCACTTAACTTCCTCATCTCTAACATAGGGATAATACCCATCACAGGGAGATTGAGATGATTAAATTATTTATCAGAAAGTATGACACACAGCTAAGATACTATCATGATAACTTCTCAATTTTCCAGTGTTTTAAATAAGAAAACTAGTGTTTGAATAAAGAGATGAATTCAGAAGCACAGTGATTTCTTCAAAAATATAATGGATTAAAAACTATATCCCAAGAATATGGGGGTAGATTACAAATGACACACACACCGAGAAAAAGTATGTAAGAGGGTATACTAAGAAGAAGCAGTGAACAAGTAGCCCATGTCTGATCTAATAGGTATTCAAGAAACACTGTTGCATGATGGCACAGAAAATATATTAGTAATAGCCATCTACTAAAAAATTGAAATTTTTTAAGGTGCCTATAATGTTATATTTAGATGAGTTTTTAGTTTAGTTTTGTTTTTCAAATCAGAGTGAAGAGTCCTCTCCCTCAGTAACCTCACATTGTCTGTTAAACCTAGGCAGCCATTCAATTTTTCATGCCAACAGACAGCGCCAGGGTGGCAGTTACTGGGGGGTCCCTGGTTCATGTTGCTTACATTTTCTGCTGCCAATGGGCCTTAAAATCTGACCATGATGCCCTCTCTGTATGTGAAAATTTGGGGAACCAAAGGAAATAAAGTTTGTAAATAAGCACTAAATTTTACCAGCCCACAATTTGTTTTTGCTCCCCAAAGGTACACAGATAGTAAATTTCATAAGATCAAAACAGTTTTTAGTATTCATCCAGCATAATCATTTGTCTTAAGCAAGCACGCCAGGGGGTTCTTTTTGAGACTGAACCGAGTAGGCAGGTAAAAGTAAACAATTCCATCTCTCCAGACTCCATCATGCTCAAATTCACTTGAAGAAAAGAGAAACACTTTTCAGTGCTGAATTTGTTTTAAGATGAAAATTGTCACCTAAAAACAGTCCATTTAGGAACACAATTGAGAACCCAGATGTAAATCCATCTACCTA
>NW_004444048.1:5820698-5822385 GCF_000243295.1 Trichechus manatus latirostris | reverse complement strand
CTGGACTGTGGGACATAAAATGATACTCATGAAGAGTGTCCTTCTTAGCTCAAGTAGATACATGAGACTAAATGGGCAGCTTCTGTCCGGAGGTGAGATAAGAAGGCAGATGAGATGAGTTAGGAGCTGGGTGAATGGACATGGGAAATAAGGGGTTGAAAGGAGGAGTGTGCTGTCACAGTACAGGGAGAGAAATTAGGGTCACATAACAATGTATGTATAAATTTTTGTATAAGAGATTAACTTGAAATGTAAGCTTTCACTTAAACTACAACAATAAGCAAACAAACAAAAAAAATGGGCAAAGGAAATAAACAGACCCTTCACCAAAGAAGACATTCAAGCCACCAACAGACACATGAGGAAATGCTCCGATCACTAGCCATTAGAGAAATGCAAATCAAAACCACAATGAGATACCATCTCACCCCGGCATTACAGGCACAAACTGCAAAAAAAACAGGAAATAAGAAATGTTGGAGGGGCTGCAGGGAGATTGGAACTCTTATGTACTGCTGGCAGGAATGCAAAATGATACAACCATTTTGGAAAACAATATGGTACTTCCTTAGAAAGCTAGAAATAGAAATACCATATGATCCAGCAATCCCACTCCAGGGAATATATCCTAGAGAAGTTTAAGTCATCACACGAATAGACATATGCACACCCATGTTCCCTGCAGCATTGTCCACAATAGCAAAAAGATGGAAACAACCTAGATGCCCATCAACAGATGAAGGGACAAACAAACGATGGTACATACACACAATGGAGTATTACACAATGATAAAGAACAATGATGAATCTGGAGGGCATTATGCTGAGTGAAATAAGTCAATCACAAAATGACAAATACTGTAGGAGACCACTACTGTAAGAACTCATGAAAAGGTTTACACACAAAAAGAAACCATCTTTGATGGTTACAAGGGAGGGAAGAGGTGGGGATGAAAAAACACTAAATAGACAATAGATAAGTGGTAACTTTGGTGAAGGGTAAGACAGTATACAATACTGGGGAAGCCAGCACAACTTCTACAAAGAAAGGAGATGGAAGCTCCACAGACACAGCCAAACTCCCTGAGGGACCGAATTGCTGGGCTGAGGGCTGTGGGGACCATGGTCTCCGGGAACATCTAGCTCAACTAGCATAAAATAGTTTATAAAGAAAATGTTCTACATTCTACTTTGGTGAGCAGCATCTGGGGCCTTAAAAGTCCGTGAGTGGCCACCTAAGATACTCCACTGGTCTCACCTCTTCGGGAGCAAGGGAGAATGAAGAAAACTAAAGACACAAGAGAAAGATTAGTCCAAAGGACTAATGGACCACAGTTACCATGGCCTCCACCAGACTGAGTTGAGTACAACTAGATGGTGCCCGGCTACCACCACTGACTGCTCTGACGGGATCACAATAGAGGGTCCTGGACAGAGCTGGAGAAAAATGTAGAACAAAATTCTAACTCACAAAAAAAACACCAAACTTACTGGCCTGACAGAGACTGGAAAAACGCCGAGAGTATGGCCCCCAGACACCCTTTTAGTTCAGTAATGAAGTCACTCCCGAGGTTCACTCTTCAGCCAAAGACTAGACAGGCCCATAAAACAAAATGAAACTAAAAGGGCACAACTGCCCAGGGACAAGGACTAGAAGGCAGGAGGGGACAGGAAAGCCGGTAATAGG
>NW_004444048.1:5790907-5819997 GCF_000243295.1 Trichechus manatus latirostris | reverse complement strand
AAAAAGAATTTTAAAACTAAATTACAAACAACTTGTGATGAGTGCACTCTTGACTTACTTGTAGTAAACGGAACTACAGGTGAGAAAAATTAGATAAGACAAAGATTTAACTTCTACTTCAATTAGAAGAAATAAAAAGCTCTTTAAATCCTTAAGCTAAGTAACATTAAACATGCTAAATACTAGTACAGGATTAACGATACCAAAAACCCAAACCCATCACTGTCAAGTCAATTTTGACTCATAGCGACTATACAGGACAAAGCAGAACTGTGCCATAGGGTTTCCAAGGCTGCAATCTTTACAGAAGCAGACTGCCACATCTTTCTCCTGTGCAATGGCTGGTGGGTTTGAACCGCCATTCTTTTGGTTAGCAGCGAGCATTTTAACCACTGTGCCGTTAGGGCTCTGGTTAACAATAGCTATATACAAATGTAAGGAGACCTGGTGGCATAGTATTTAAGCACTTGGCTACTAACCAAAAGGTTAGTGGTTTGAACCCACCAGCTGCCCCATGGGGGAAGGATGTGGCAGTCTGTTTCCATGAAGATTACAGCCTTGGACACCCTATGGGGTGGTTCTACTCTGTACTATAGGATCGCTAAGAGTCAAAATCGACTGGATGGAAACTGGTATATACAAATGTGGAATCCCTGGGTTGTGCAGTTAACATGCTCAGCTGCTAATCAGAAGGTTGGAGGTTCAGTCTACCCAGCAGCACCTCAGAAAAAAGGCCTAGTGATCTATTTGTGAAAAATCAGCCATTGAAAACCCTCCGGAGCAGTTCTACTCCAACAGACATGGGGTTGCCATGAGTCAGAGTCAACTCAACAGCAACTGGGTTTTTTGATACACAAATGCAGGAAAGCAGGACAGCACAGAGGTCTAAGTGGGTTAGAGTGCTGGCCCTGTGGCTGTCTGCAAATTACTTAAACTCTCTGAGCTTCAGTTTTCTCATTGTGAAAATGGGGCCTACGATACCTATCTCATAGGGATGCTATGAACATGAAATATGAAGTGATACCTAAAGTAGAAGCCACAATACTCAGTCCACAGTAAGAGCTCAACAAATGTAAACCATTATGACCAGGGCTTCCAACCGGTTCATTCCGGTTTGAACCCCTGCTGAGAATTCGCATTTCTAATGAGTTCGCAGGTGATGCTAATGCTGCTGGTTAGGGACCAATTCTGGGAATCACTAGCAGACCCAGTGGTTCTCAAAATTTATTATACATAAGAATCACCTGGGGACCTTGTTAAACTATAGATTCTGATCCAGTATATCTGGAGAGGAAATGCAAATTTTTAGCAGGGGTTTGTACTGGAACGAAACAGTCTGAAGCCCTGGTTATGACTAGCTATCTAGAGAAATTTGTTACCATTAGAGTAAAACTAGAGTGAAATGCCAAGATCCTTCCTCAAGCACTCAGAGGCTACTGTACAGTCTGTGGGTCAGGCAGGTCCTCTGTTTCTTCTTTCCCCTTCCATGGCCTGCCCTCTGTCATTTCCCCGCATATTAACCTTCCCTAGGGGCCAGGAAAAGAAGCTGAAAGAACAGAAAACACAAGAGGTCACTGTTGCCACCTACCATCTACTCTGAGAAATTCTAATGCACAAAGCAACTTAAACTGCTGGCCAAAATTAAATGGGGGTGTGTGTGTGTGAAGATACATATAGTTATCTTTCTTCCATACTCTTCCTGGGATCCACTGCAACATCAACCAGAGGACAAAACATTTCATTCTCATTTTCCATGAATCTAGAAATGCTCTAAAAATGTTAAACGCTGGCTCAGAGGACAGGGGACAGCCTAAGAAACACTAGTGCTGACAACTGTAATGCCGTCTCCTCAGGAGACTGTTTGTTGAGCCTCTTTCCGAGCCATGCTATCTTCACACACAGAACAGGAGGACACACTCCCAACTCCATTTCCAGAGCAAAAACGCAGAGCAATGAAAGGAACTATAAACAACTTGAGAAATAGCATCAGCAGACCAACTGCTGCAACAGTGGCCAGTTGCTGCAAGTTATCCCTAATTAAAGTGAGGAGGGAAAGCAAGCAATTTTGTAGTCACACAAGTGTTTAAATGTGATGAGTTATGACCTGACAACTCCTGAGATCAAATCCATGCACCGACCACTAGGCAGTGCTGCATACCAGGCCTTCAAAGCATCCTCTTGAAGAGTGCTGTGTACTAATATAGGCATCTCAAGTGCATGGGCTCAGCACTAACCTTTTTTTTTTAATTCACTGCTGGTCATAGAACACCATTTTCTCCAGGGTGCAAAGGGCTATACAGGCAGTCTCTGAGTTACGAACGAGATCTGTTCCTAAGTGTCTTTAAGTCAAATCTGTAGGTAAGTCAAAACAGATGCATACCATTCTTTTGTAGCCTTATTTTTGTGCAAGGGAGCCCTGGTGGCACAGTGGTTAAGTGTTAATGCTGCTAACCAAAAGGTCAGTGTTCCGCTCCCCCCCGCCGCTCCTTGGGAACCCTACGGGGCAGTTCTACTCTGTCCTTTACGGCTGCTATGAGTCAGAATCAACTTAACAGCAACTTTCTTAGTGCGAGAAAAGGCTCGAAGCCTTTTCAATGATTTAAAAGCTGCACATGCAGCAAATGAAGGTGATTGTGATGCAGAATTTGTTGCGAGTAGGGGTTGGTTCAGTCATTTCAAAGTGAGGGCAAATTTGCATAACATTAAAGGACAAGAATGAGTTGTCCATTAGTCCGATGTTCATAACCCGGAGGCAGGACTTACTGTATAAAATGTCTCTATCCTAGGGTCCCTGCCTTCCCCTTGTCATTTAAGATTCTGGAATCATTGCAGTTTTCAGTCCCCGGGGAAAGTGTGTTGCTCTGCATTTGACCCTTTGTCAAAGTGAAAGACAGTACTGACACATTCCATGCTCCACAACCCCACTGCCATCGAGTCAATTCCGACTCATAGTGACCCTATAGGACAGAGTAGAACTGCCCCATAGGGTTACTAAGGCTGTAAATCTTTAGGGAAACAGACTGCCACATCGTTTCCCGTGGAGTTGCTGGTGGCTTCGAACAGCCAACCTTTTGGTTGGCAGCCGAGTGCTTTAACCACTGCACCACCAGAGCTCCTCATCCCTTGGTAACAACAAAAAAAAAAAATTTCCATCAAGTCGATTCCAACTCATAGCGACCCTACAGGAGAGAGCAGAACTGCCCCAAACGGTTTCCAAGGAGAGGCTGGTGGATTCGAACTGCCGACCTTTGGGTTAGCAGCTGAGCTCTTAACCACTGCATGACCAGGGCTCCCATCCCAAGCAGATCCTGCCAAATGTGAATCAAGGTGTATGTGAAATACTGTGTAACTGCAGGCTAGAACCTGCCTTTCTAATACAAGGTTCCAAGTTTTCTCCAGGGCAGGACCTGTACTGGATGCATTACTCAGAAACAATCTCATTCTAGGTTTCACTTTTACTTGTCTCGTCACCTGAATCCAACTTTAAATTTCTTGAGGGCAGAAGCCATGACATCTGTTCCAAATACTTAGTAGTGAATAGACAAATGCTGGACATAAAGGCTGTGGTAAAGCTGATGCACATATAATAAAATTTCAAAAAGCAGTACCGTACCATCAAATACCTGTGCTCCACTTCTTGAAAACGAAATAATTTTTAAAAGGAAAAAATAATCTGTGAGAAGATGGTCACTACAAGTCTATAAGCCAAAAATTGTAAACAATATAAATGGTTACATCTATTCAATAGATACTTACATTTTAGTTCCTCTAATTATTACACACCCTTGGGCAATTTGCCTAATTTTTCTGTCTCAGTTTCTGCCTCTGTAAAATGAGAACCTGCCTAACATAATCCTTGTGAAAAATAAGCAAGATAAATACACGCAAAGTAGTAGGAACAGTATCTGGAACAGAATAAGCATTCAATTAAATGTTAACTATCATTATTTTTCAGCTACTAAAAATACTTTTTTAAAGAAGACAGAAAGGGCATTCTGGGGGAAGACTACTAAGGATTTGTGGGGGGCGGGGTGCAGGAAAGAACCCTGTGAGGTGCTGTGTTAGGGAGCTAGGGATGGTGGATTTATGATAGAGCTGTAAATGAGTGTGGTAGTGTAGAGAATACCCACTTCTTTTTTCCACCTCTAGTCTGGTCCTCATCCATGACCACTGAAAATTATTTTGTTGTTTCAATTATAGCTCTTAGAATTTCTATTGCAAAACAAGATTTCTGATGTCAAGTATTAAGTATAGTACCACTTCAATGATGTACAAATGCATTAAAAAGGATTGGAAGGAAATATACCAATTTACTGCCTTTAGGAGGAAGAGTGACAGTCCTCCTGCTTCTTCATCCTTCTCCATTTTCCCAATTTTCCATTATAACTATGTATTACTTTCATCAACAGAAAAAAGGAACACTTTACAAAATTTTATATTATAGCAGAAATAAAGGTTGTTCCTCAAATAACCTCTGACCTGGATCTTCAGTCCAGTAAATATTTGTTTAAAAAATAAACCAGTTGCTGTCGAGTCAATGCTGACTCATGGTGACCCCATGTGTGTCAGAGTAGAACTGTGCTCCATAGAGTTTTCATGGCTGTGATCTTTCAGAAGCAGATCACCAGGCCTTTCTTCTGAGGTGCCTCTGGGTGGGTTCAAACAGTCAACCTTTCAGTTAGTAGCTGAGCGCTTAACCATTGGTGCCACCCAGGGACTCCAAGTATGTGTAAAGCCCTCCCGTTTGTGTTAAGATTTTCTTTGCCTGGCTGTGAGTTCCCTTGCTCAACACTTCAGGGTAGCGATCATGGTGGGGCTTGAGATGGAAACAGGTGGTGGACCAGAGGAAGTGGTATTCCTGTCCCTTCTTGGGTTATGTCGATTTTCTCCCCATTTCTGAATGGCTCCGAACCATCTTATGCTCTATCATCTTTCTTTCCCACCACCTTTTCCTTTATCTACTCTGCCCTCATTTTCCTATTCCTGTCCTGGTTCCTTTCCCTACTCATCCTACCCCCCTCCCCAAACCCCTCCTCTTCTTTTCTTCAAGTCACCCATATTCATGGCAGGAGGGATATGCAGGATGGGAAGGGAGAAGGTTGGGATGGATGGAAACATTCCATTTCTGCAGGTGACCACTGCCCGGCTCAATCTTTGGGTCAATTGCGATGGCTGTCTGGGAAGGAAGGAAGAAGCAGAAAAGGATAAAATAATAAAAGTCAATCCTACATAGCTAATATCAATAAAACGTAAAAGATTTTCCCTTGATCATAGATTAATGCCCAGTAGGAAGGCTTCAAAGTCATTAATGAAAAGAAAAAAAAAAAAATCCCTGAAAGCCCGCGTTAAAGGTTACTGCCCAGTGTGTCATTATAAACAGGATCCTAAAAAAGTAAAAAAAGAAAAAAAGCAAAATTAAAGAGTAGCTTTCTTATAAAGTATCCTTCTAGGAAACCACAGCATCCTTTTTTCCACTGGGATAGAGGCAAAGAAAGCAGTTTTGCCTAAAGGTGCAATACCTACAAGAAAACTACTCAGCTGGTTGACTTCACTGGGGCCTTTTCTTCCCTGCAAGTTCTTAATTCATTGGAAACTTGGCCAGAATCAAGGCCAGAAACACTCCTGAAGATGTCATTTCCACCTCAGCACAACCTCCTGTGATTGCCCAATAAACATTAGTGGAATGAATTAATGAACAAGTGAATGAATGTGGAAAAAAGCAACACGCTACTGCGGCGCTTACCTCTTCTGGTTCATGGAGGCCACCTGGAGCCACTCATTGGTGCTGGGGTTGTAGGAATGCGCAGCAGAGATCTCCTGGCTTGTGATCCTGTACCCGCCCACTATGAAGAGGTAGTTGTCCAAGACGGTGGACCCGTACCCCCTGACATTCACCAGGTCCGGAGGAAGGTTGTTGGCCAGCGGGAACCAACGTTCAGTCATCTCCTCGTACTTGAGCATGGACGGGGGCTCACCCTGGTAGGGATGCGGAGCCAGGGGTCCCCCCAAAAAGTCCCCCAGGGCCACGAGGACCGGAGTCCCAGTCATCCGGGCTTCCCTCAGCCTCTGCTTCAGGCTGATGTCCCCTGGGGTTTGGGAAGGAGACCCCAGGAGGTGGAACTGGGGCTTGCACAGCACCTCGTGGAAGTGGATAGCCATGAAGCGCAGGCAGGCTTCCTGCAGGTCGGGAAGCCCATACACCTGCGCCAGGCGATACATCTCCAGGCAGTTGTTGAGCCGCACCTGGGACAACAGCAGCTGCAACAGGGACGTGACCTGCAGGAAGGAGGCTGCTTCCACCAGCTCGGACAGCAGGCTCACCTCGTCCATGTCCTCCTCCTCCTCCATCCCCCCGCCCTTCTCCCCCCATGGCCCCAGGAGCCAGCCTTCGCGGGCCCCGCCGGCGTTGATGAAGTCCAGTACCAGCCGCAGGCCCGGGGCGCTGAGGCCGCGCAGCTGCTGCACCTCGGGGCCGCCGGCCTCCTGGCTCACGGCCTCGCGCATGCCGGAGCGGTAGAGGGCGCGGAAGTAGTCGCTCTGCTCGATGAGCTTTCTTTTGCTCACCGGGTAGCAGCGGTCTTCCAGGCGGATCTGCACCACCTCCTCGGCCGACATGGTTGTGGGGCCGGGGGCTGAGGAGTTTCTCGCCAGATCTGGCGCTCTCCTCCCCGCCCCCACTCACTCGCTGGGTTCCGGGTTGGGCGCGCCGAGGGATGGCGCCCCGGGTGGAGGGAAGCGAAGGGCCGCCCGCTCCGGCGCTCGCCCGGCCTATCTGGGTCACGGCGGAACCCCCCGGGGAGCCCCTCCTCCGTGCTCGGAGGCTGCGGCTGAGACTTTCTCCCGCGAAGCTGCGCCCTGTCCTTCTTGTCTCCTGCAGAGACAAAAAAGGCCCAGCTTGCGCGCGCCAGGGGTCGGAAAGCGGCCGCAATCCTCGCTCCGAGGCTCCGGGGCAGCGTCGAGCAGGGAGTTTATCCCAACCCCCAGCCTGCAGCCTCCTCCCACGTTCCCTTCTCACTTCCGCCCGGAGGACCCCAGCAAGCCGCTAGACCTGCGAACTGGATCCGGCTTTTGGAGAGACGTGGAAAGCTGCAGGCCTTCCGCGCCGGGATGCTGTCACGCAGGCGGCAGGAGCCTGGAGGGCGCGCGTTCCCGCAGCCTCCCCAGCACGCCTGGTGCGCACGGGCTCTGCCGCCTGCCAGTGTCTGGAATGATGCTTTTGGGTGGTTAAGTAGGGAAGATGAACCCAGTTTGGTTTTTTCTTCCACACTGCTTTATGAGGGGGACTGGGGAGAGAAAGAAGCGGCGTGGCAGGAAAAAGATGAACGGATGGGCAGTCTGGGGTCCAGGGGGTCAAAGACATCATATTTAGGGTCCCCCATCTCACCCAGTTTGGCATCGTGTCCCAGAGGGCTGAGGCACACAGGTCGTCTCTGGACATGTCAGTGGCACCTGAAGCTGATTCTTAGGTATGATCATCATTCAGGAGACATCTTGCAGAAGGCCCAGGCATATGGCAGCAGGTTCTGCAGGGCTCAATTCATTGGGTCCACAGTGCCCTCGGTGACCAGGGTTGGAAAGCAGGGAAGCTTGTCTTTGTTTCTGGGGCCCTGTTATCGTCTTCATGCTATTTAAAAAAAAAAAAGACTGAAGTACAGTTCAACTAAATAAAGTTAGATCACACGTGCCTTCTTTTTTTGTCATAGATTATTTTCTACCAAATATTTTCTAAGTCATTGCTTTTCCTATTTCGATTTGGTTGGGATAGCCATTATGAAATGTTATCTTTGGATATCAGGCCTGGCTGTTTTTGCTCATATTTGCCTACAAGGTTACTTTTCTCGTCACCAATTATCTCACCCTGGCCCCCAAAGTCTGAGGACTACTTAAGGAGAGACCACCTCTTCCCCATCTTCTCTCACTGAACAAATAAAAAGTTCACCCCAGTTAATAGAAAGGACCCTTGTGTTGTTTATTAGATACAAATCCCTGAAAGGGGGTGGGGGGTGGAATATTGTTGTTACCTTTGGGTAGAAGGAAAGGAGAAGGAGGGCATCCTCACTCTTGTCTTACAACAACCCTTGAAAACTTCCCCAGACCAAGATTTGAGAACCAACTATAATAGTTCTCAGTGTGGGAAAAATAGGGTTGGAAAGTTTTTAAATTTCTTCTTGAATGACAAGCTGTTAAACAATACTTTCTTCCCCTACTATAAACAGAAGATACTGCCTGTAATGCAAATTAAAGTTTGATGTTAGAAAGGGGAAAGCTCACTCGGAGCTGCTGATAACCCTCACCACGCCCACTCCACTTGCTTGATAATGGATCTTTCCTCGCATTAGAATAAGTACCAGGTTAGGTGAGGTGCTGTGACTTCACTTTTCCTTAAGTTTTACAATATGGTTTTCACTTCCACAATTATGGAATATAATTACCAGTGACAACCAAGCTGCTTCAACTATTCACTGAAAAAGCAAAACTAGGACCAAATTATAAACCTATTTTTCCTTAGCAAAAAACTTCTTGCACTGAATATTCTGGTGATAGATACTCTCTATTAGTATTTTTTCGTTCGTATTTTGGTAGAATCATTGAGCTAGAAAGAAGTTTAAATACCATCCAATCTAGTCCCTCATTTTACAGATGAGGAACTAGGACTAGAGACATTGTGACCTGCCTGAGATCACAAGATAAACGCGCAGCGCCTGCCTTGGAACCCCCATTTTACCAGTAGGTCCAGAGCTGTCAGCCACAGAATGAACTGTAAAGTCAGAGGATAGAAAAATATAG
The DNA here is from genome assembly GCF_000243295.1 of Trichechus manatus latirostris. NCBI lineage: Eukaryota > Metazoa > Chordata > Mammalia > Sirenia > Trichechidae > Trichechus > Trichechus manatus. The sequence goes on along the minus strand of NW_004444048.1, from coordinate 5,811,210 downwards.
CCTGACAATTAGAAATGTATCACATATTAAGGAATCAATAATTTTATTAATTTTGTTAGGTGCAATAATGGCAGGACATGGTATTATGTATAAAAATGTTTTTACAACTTAAAAGTGCATACTGAATTATGAGCAAAATGACAATCTCTGGCATTTGCTTTAAAATGAAGAAAAAACGGGGAGATAGAAAAACAAAATTGACAAGATGTTGATAATACTGAAGCTGAGTGATGGGTTCGTGGGCATCATTAAACTATTTGTGTACAAATGAAGTTTTTTCATAATAATGAAGTATCTCAGACTTATTTGCAAAGGTTTCTTTTTTTCCCCCTGAGAAGGGCCATAATTTTTTTTTTTAATTATAAGCTTCAGTTTGACAAGTTGTTAGATAATAACTTCTTCAAAAGTATATTTTCCCTATTCCAAAAAGAATATACATCCTACAATGCTGATTTTGTTAGGAAGAGGGGGACGGTAAAATACTAGAGAAAGAAAACAAAGTCATATTGGTAAGATATGAAATCCTTTAGCCTGTTTGGTTATATTTGTGCCTCTTACCGTGTAATTTAGCTGCTTTATAGTGAGGTATTGTCATCCATTATTTTCTTTATAATACACCATGAAAAAGGAACTGACTTTTAAAAGACAGAGAAACAATTCTAGTAGATCCTGGCCTACATAAGAAAAATAATGGAAACAAAGATGCATCTATGACTTGTACCATTCAGTTATTTTCTTGGATTCTTTTGAAAACTTCCAGCTGTTCACCTTGTTTCACCTGCCCTTTAAATCATTACTGATAAAAACACCATTCTCACAGCTACTTCTCACGCTTCTGTTCTCAATGAGGGTGCAGTCAAGACATTCTAAGGTATTTAGGGGTGAATGACCATGCATTTAGCAACTGCTTTGAAAAGGTGAAGGACCAAGTGCAATATTAGGCAGCAGACTCGGGGACTTTTGCGGGAATGTCCCCCTCCACCCCCACCATAGCTAAGAGGCTTGGGTTTATTTGTGCTTCAGTCAGTGACAATGCCAGATTCAGCAGGTCAGCCAAGAAGAACAGACTCTTAGTCTCTCCTCTGTCCCTTTAGAATCTTTCACCAATGGATGCTTTTGTCTCCCAACTGTCATAGATATGCCTCTGACTGGTATTTTCTTGTCTTTGTAAAACAGAACCCCCCCATCAAAAAAAAAAAAAAATCATTCTCCAAGAATGATCTGTATTACAAAGGCAATTCAAGAACAATAATACCACTGGGGCAAGATCAGCTTGGACAAGGAATTTGGGCTGTTAGCGTGACAATACTGGGCACTGATCCTGAAAGTTTTTTGGTCCCTAACAAGATAATAATGTCATTTATCACCGAGAGCATCTTAAAAGATGATATCATCTTAATAACTCACATAGTAAGTTTCAGTTAACCTAGAAATGCAATGTCAAATCAATATAAACCCTTTATTCACAAAAGACCTCAAATATTATTTCTAGGCTTCATCAAAATACTGCCTGTATATAACTGGACCCCCATGCGTCTGTCAGTTTGTCATACTGTGAGGGCTTGCTTGTTGCTGTGATGCTGGAAGCTATGCCACTGGTATTCAAATACCAGCAGGGTCACCCATGGTGGACAGGTTTCAGTTGAGTTTCCAGACTAAGACAGGCTAGGAAGAAGCACCTGGCGGTCTACTTCTGAAAAAAACTAGTCAGTGAAAACTTTATGAATAGCAGCGGAACACTGTCTGATACAGTGTCAGAAGATGAGGCTCTCAGGTTGGAAAGCACTCAAAAGACGACTAGGGAAGAGCTGCCTCAAGGTAGAGTGGACCTTAGTGACGTGGATGGAGTCAAGCTTTTGGGAACTTCATCTGCTGATGTGGCACAACTCAAAAGGAGAATAAATAGCTACAATAAACCATAAATAATCAGAACGTGGAATGTACGAAGTATGAATCTAGGAAAGTTGGAAATCATCAGAAATGAAATGGAATGCATAAACATCGATATCCTAGGCATTAGTGAGCTGAAATGGACTAGTATTGGCCATTTTGAATCACACAATCATATGGTCTACTATGCCAGGAATCACAACTTGAAGAGAAATGGCGTTGCATTCATCATCAAAAAGAACATTTCGAGATCTATTATGAAGTACAACACTGTCAGTGATAGGATAATATCCACATGCCTACAAGGAAGACAAGTTAATTAGACTATTATTCAAATTTATGCACCAACCACTAAGGCCAAAGATGAAGAAATTAAAGATTTTTACCAACTTCTGCAGTCTGAAATTGACCAAACATGCAATCAAGATGCATTCATAATTATTAGTGATTGGAATGTGAAAGATGGAAACAAATAAAAAGGATTGGTAGCTAGAAAATATGGCCTTGGTGATAGAAACAATACCAGACATCGTATGATAGAATTTTACAAGACCAACAACTTCTTTATTGCAAATACCTTTTTTCAACAACATGAACGGTGACTGTACATGTGGACCTAGCCAGATGGAATACACAGGAATCAAACTGACTACATCTGTGGAAAAAAGACAATGGAAAATCATCAGCCAGAACAAGGTCAGGGGCCGACTGTGGAACAGACCATCAATTGCTCATATGCAAGTTCAAGTTGAAGCTGAAGAAAATCAGAACAAGTCCACGAGAGCCAAAGTACGACCTTGAGTATATCCTGCCTGAATTTAGAGACTCTCTCAAGAATAGACTGGATGCATTGTACACTAATGACCGAAGACCAGGTGAGCTGAAGAATGACATCAATTTCAGACTGCAGAAGTTGGTAAAAATCTTCAATTTCTTCATCTTTGGCCTTAGCAGTTGGTGCGTAAATTTGAATAGTCGAATCAACTGGTCTTCCTTGTAGGCGTATGGATATTATCCTATCACTGACAGCGTTGTACTTCAGGATAGATCTTGAAATGTTCTTTTTGATGATGAATGCAACACCATTTCTCTTCAAGTTGTCGTTCCCGGCATAGTAGACCGTGTGATTGTGTGATTGTGTGGAATGACATCAAGGGCATCATACATGAAGAAAGCAAGAGGTCATTAAAAAGACAAGAAGGAAAGAAAAGACCAAAATAGATGTCCGAAGAGACTCTGAAACTTGCTTTTGAATGTTGAGTAGCTAAAGCGAAAGGAAGAAATGATGAAGTGAAAAAGCTGAACAGAAGATTTGAAAGGGCACCTCAAGAAGATCAAGTATTACAACGACACGTGCAAAGACCTGGAGTTAGAAAACCAAAAGGGAAGAACATGCTCGGCACTTCTCAAGCTGAAAGAACTGAAGAAAAAATTCAAGCCTCAAGTTGCAATAGTGAAGGATTCTATGGGCAAATTACGGAACGATGCAGGAAGAATCAAAAGAAAATGGAAGGAATACATAGAGTCACTGTACCAAAAAGAATTGGTCGATGTTCAATCATTTCAGGAGGTAGCAAATGATCAAGAACCGATGGTATTGAACGAAGAAGTCTAAGCTGCACTGAAGGCACTGGTGAAAAACAAGTCCCCAGGAATTGATGGTATACCAAATGAGATGTTACAATAAACGGATGCAGTGCTGGAAGTTCACTCATCTTTGCCAAGAAATTTGGAAGACAGCTACTTGGCTACCTAACCGACTGGAAGAGATCCATATTTATGCCTATTCCCAAGAAAGGTAATCCAACAGAATGTGGAAATTATCGAACAATATCATTAATATCACATGTAAGCAAAATTTTGCTGAAGATCATTCAAAAGCAGTTGCAGCAGTACTTGACAGGGAACTGCCAGAAATTCAAGCCGGATTTAGAAGAGGACGTGGAACCAGGGATATCATTGCTAATGTCAGATGGATCCTGGCTGAAAGCAGAGAATACCAGAAAGATGTTTATCTGTGTTTTATTGACTATGCTAAGGCATTCAACTGTGTGGATCATAACAAATTATGGATAACATTGCAGAGAATGGGAATTCCAGAACACTTAATTGTGCTCATGAGGAATCTGTACATGGATCAAGAGGGAGTCATTTGAACAGAACAGGGGGCTACTGCGTGGTTTAAAGTCAGGAAAAGTGTGGGTCAGGGTTCTATCCTTTCACCATATTCATTCAATCTGTATGCTGAGCAAATAATCCGAGAAGCTGGACTATATGAAGAATAATGGGACATCAGGATCGGAGAAAGACTCACTAACAACCTGCAATATGCAGGTGACACAACCTTGCTTACTGAAAATGAAGAGGACTTGAAGCTCTTACTGATGAAGATCAAAGACCATAGCCTTCAGTATGGATAACACCTCAACATAAAGAAAACAAAAATCCACACAACTGGATCAATACGCAACATCATGACAAATGGTGAAAATATCGAGGGTGTCAAGGATTTCATTTTACTTGGATTGATGATCAACACCCATGGAAGTAGCAGTCAAGAAATCAAAAGAAGCACTGCATTGGGCAAATCAGCTGCAAAAGACCCTTTTAAAGTGTTGAAAAGCAAAGATGTTACCTTGAGGAATAAGGTGAGCCTGACCCAAGGCATGGTGTTTTCAATCATCTCATATGCATGCGAAGCTGGACAATGAATAAGGAAGACCGAAGAACTGACACCTTTGAATTGTGGTGTTGGCGAAGAATATTGAATATACCATGGACTGCCAGAAGAACGAACAAATCTGTCTTGGAAGAAGCACAGCCAGAATGCTCCTTAGAGGCAAAGATGGAGAGACATCATCTCATGTACTTTGGACATGTTATCAGGAGGGACTTGTCCCTGGAGAAGGACATCATGCTTGGTAAAGTAGAGGGTCATCGAAGAAGAGGAAGACCATCAATGAGACGGATTGACAAAGTGGCTGCAACAATGGGCTCAAGCATAGCAACAAATGTGAGGGTGGTACAGAACCAGGCAGTGTTTCGTTCTGTTGTGCATAAGGTCGCTATGAGTTGGAACGGATTCGACGGCACCTAACAACAACATGTGGATGACACAGCCTCATTTGCTGAAAGTGAAGAGGACTTGAAGCACTTGCTGATGAAGATCAAAGACTATAGCCTTCAGTATGGATTACACCTCAACATAAAGAAAACAAAATTCCTCACAACTGGACCAATAAGCAACATCATGATAAATGGAGAAAAGACTGAAGATGTCAAGGATTTCATTTTACTTGGATCCACAATCAACACCCATGGAAGCAGCAGTCAAGGAAACAAATGACACATTGCATTGGGCAAACCTGCTGTAAAAGTGTTAAAAAGCAAATTGTCACTTTGAAGTGTTAAAAAGCAAATATGTCATTTTGATGTGTTAAAAAGCAAATATGTCATTTTGATGTGTTAAAAAGCAAATATGTCACTTTAAGGACTAAGGTACACCTGACCCAAGCCATGGTGTTTTCAATTGCCTCGTATGCATGCGAAAGCTTGGCAATAAATAAGGAAGACGAAGGGGAATTGATGCCTTTGAATTATGGTGTTGGTGAAGAATATTGAATATACCATGGACTGCCAGAAGAACAAACAAATCTGTCTTGGAAGAAGTACAGCCAGAATGCTCCTTAGAAGGGAGGATGGCAAGACTTCATCTCACATTCTTTGGACATGTTATCAGGAGGGACTTGTCCCTGGAGAAGGACATCATACTTGGTAAAGTAGAGGGTCAGTGAAAGAGGAAGACCCTCAACGAGATGGATTGACGCAGTGGCTGCAACAGTGGGCTCAACCATAACAATGGTGAGGATGGTGCAGGACCAGGCAGTGTTTCTTTCTGTTGTGCATATGGTCGCTGAGTTGAAACCGATTCAACTGCACTTAACAACAACATATGACAGGAAGCATGATTTTAGATGTTATTGACTAATCATTGACGAGTGAAGACTGGCCTTTGTAGTGCTATAATTCACCTCAAGCACTTTACTTGATTACTGTTTTACAAAAGACTAAATAATGGTCAAACACAGAGTTAGGCTATTTCTTTAAGAATTTATGGAAAGCATACCTTTTGTCCTAGCAAGAGGAAAAGAAAAAAGAATCAAGTACAAGATGTTTATCAAAGTATTGCTTTTAATAATGAAAAATCGTAAAGCAGCATATTGTACAATAATAATAATAGTTGCTAACATTTATTGTCTACTTATTATGTGGCAGGCATTGTTTTAAGTTTTCTATGTAGATTACTATTTTTATACTATTTTACAGCTGATGAAACTGAAGTGCCGAGTAAACTGTGGTACATTTATGTCATAGAGCCATTACAAATTTTGATGTAGATTTTTTTTAGAGATGCTGAAAAATATTTTACATCTGGTTTTTAGAAAACAGGTGCTGGAACAGTGTACATAGTATGATTCCATTTAGGTAAAATTGTGTGTGTATGTGTATTTTTTAATAGTGCTGTCTAAAAGAATAGTTTATCAAAACGTTAAGATTGTATAAACTTGAATAGTTTTTATAGTTTTTGTACTTTACTTTATGGTTTGGATTTTCTTAAATGAGCATACCAATTTAAGAAAAGCAAAAATACATTTTTAAAAGAAAAAGTAATAACATTTGAATTTCTCAGGCCCCATTTTTAAACAAGTATTAATTTTATCACTAATGAAATGAAAATGTTAAGTAAATAATACAATTTGAATATTTAAAATAAAGGTGAAATAGTTTTTCAAATTTTTTTGAATTTAGTAAACCTACGGTATTACTTCATTATCATTTAAAAATTATTTCTATTTAGTCCCTATAGAAAGAATTTTCCCAAAACAACTTTCTTTTTGTTTTCTAACAAGCAAAGCTTAAAAGTCTCCTTTCATTAAACCATATAAACCAAAAAAAGAAGAAAAAAAAAAAACCCATTGCCGTCGAGTCAATTCTGACACATAACAACCATAAAGGACAGAGTAGAACTGCCCCATAGGGTTTCCAAGGAGCACCTGGTGGATTTGAACTGCCAACCTTTTGGTTAGCAGCCATAGCACTTAACTACTACACCATCAGGGTTTCCTTAAAGCATATAGGGCAATTTAAATGAGCTAAAAGTAGAACAAGGTCTTAAAATGGCTCCATTTAATTCAAGTTTAGCATCCATATGTAGGCAAAACTTCCATTTATTTTAGTCATCTATATCGGTGTTTGCCAAGTATCTTAAGAAAAATCACCTGGGACACTTATAAAAATAAGAATCCTGGTTCCCACACCAGATCTACTGAACCAAGTTCTTAAGGGAGATGAGTGGAAACTGACAGTTTTTAAGGTATAAATGTAATTTTTTAAACTCCTCATAAGAGCAGCTTACTGGAAATAAACAAGGTATCATTGAATTACTGTAGTGTACTGGTTGTGGATATTTGATAAGATTTGCACAAAGGCTATATAGCAATTGTTGATTCAGAGTTCCAGTTGCTTCTGGTTTTTGCAGTTTCAACTCACAAGGACAAGTTTTGAGACTAGATATTTCTGTGGCACATATCTCAGACCATTGTGTATTCCTCCCTCTGCTCCTGCGTCGTTTCTATCTTTCCTTTTCAAAATACTTGGCCCCAAGAAGTTACCCATTTCCAGATTCAATGCTTATGAAATTATCACAATTTTTTTTTTTTTTAAGTTTAAAGTATGGTTTTACACTGGGATTTGTAGATTCTCTAAAATGAAACTTTGATCTCCATTCGAACATCACTTGACAGCAAGAGGGTTAAACAGTTGTGGATTGTTCCATTATTCCTGCAGGGAACTTGAGAACTTCAAGGAACTATAAATCACACAAAAGAACTACATTTCATGTTACTGAAAGACTTGGAGGTTAGAAGGGAAGAAAGTAGACTTTCTGGTTTATGTCCCAAGGGCATATCCTAATAGAAATAGCTATGAATTCCCACTGAAAACAGGAGTAATTTTTGTTACTAAACTGTCTCTTGCTTTGCCATTAGAAGACCTCTCTTCCCCCTTCCCTCAAAACAGATGGAATAGTCTGTTTGCAGGTAAGTGACTGAAACTTGGTTTCTATAAGAAGTTCTTTAGAATAAAATGTTTATCATGTTTACTGTAATTTATGTGGCTTTTGCAAGGCTAAGAGTTAGTACATGATATAATTTTGCTCAGAAGAAAGTAAAATGTTTTGTTTTTAAAGTTAGTATTTTAAACATTTTTCCTCTTAATTATTAATACATTCCTAAAAATAAAAATTGATAATTAGACTACCTATTTTATTAGGAAATAGGTGGGGAGATGAAAGTTCAAAGAATGTTAGCAACAACATTTTTGTACCAAGTAAGTAAATATGTCATTGTGTAAACAGGTAGGAAAGAAACAAAGATCGCAGGTTAGAAAAACTTTCTTTTTTTAAAAAAGGAGTACTACAGTACTTTATGCCAAAAACTTATTGTCATTAATGCTTGGTAAGAAAAATGAGTACAAAAGAACAACAGTTTTATGCTTTGAACTAATTTGTCACTTTGGACATCATGGGATATGGAATCTACAACCTTGACAAAAGCAAGAGGCCACTGTCACTGCCTTTAGTATCTTTTCAAATGTTTTTGTACTGCAATTGAAATAATTTTATTAATATTTAGAAATTTAAAATCATGTCACCATTTTCCTAATGCACATTTCTTAGCAAATACTTCTGCTTCAGAGATACTACTCCTTTATATGTATACTTTACAAAGACGTGACCTTTTTAACTTGTGAACAAGAATATCAGAAAACATATTAGACAACCCCCCAATTTGAACTTCTTTACAATTTTCATTGTAAATTACACTTTTTATTCTTGGTTGAATAGCATACACCTTGGGGGTGTTCCATTCCATCTACATTACAAGCATGTTCTATTGGCTGATCTTCAGTCTCCTAAGAAGACAGCTTGTGGCTGGCCTTTATGAAAAATACCTAGCCCTAAGAAGTGACCAGAATCCAGATTCAATGTTTATGCAATCACTGCAAAGTTAAGATTTTTAATTTTATTTCATTTTCAGTTTTTACTTATTTTCAAGTTTTATTGTATATTCTTAGCAAAAAGTTTAAACCAATGTTTAAAAGTTTAAACTACAAACTGGTTTTCTAGTGAACCTGAATACCATAACTTAAATTTAAAAAAAAAAAAGAGAGAGAGAGAGAGAAATGATTGAACAGTAATCTGCAGTCACAGGTTCCTTAAAAACCATACAGAAGTAGCCTCACAAAGTGATGTCTTGTTCCTGGCGAAACAAATCTTCCCTTTATCTGATGCTCAAGTGACTAAATTATTGTTTTCCTCAGAAAGAATCTTGACTAGGATTTCCATTTGTCTTTATATTTACTTAGTAAAAGGTGTTTGTGACTATTCACCTTCAGAGAAAGAAGAAAAGCAGAGGAGAGAATCCACTTCTTCAAGAGGCTAAAGGACAAAGTATTGAAATAACCTGGGAAGTGTTCAGAAAAGACACTAGAAAGTCAAATGTTCACCTGAGCTCAACTGAGAAGAAACAAAAGAAAAATCAGTATGCAATCCAAGAGTGGCTGCAGTTTTCTAGAAGGTGACCCTCCATAAGCGTCCCAGAGAAGTTCTCTCTTAACAAGAGCCTCAGAGTTCCCAAAACTGTCCTAGATTCTGCTGGTCAGCTCCAGCTTCTGTCTGGAAATCAGACTTACTGCTGAGTCTTCATACTAGGGAAATGCACGTGTCAGTGGTGACCACAGGTGTGATATTGCTCCTGAGTATGGGGTGGACATCAGACTCTCTCTGCTCCCCCACAATTCTTTACAGAGACTGCTGGATCCATCGCTTTCCGGGTCTTCTAGTTGACCTGGATGAGTCTCAGAAGCTGGGAGCCCAGTTCTTGAAGTATTATTCTGAAAGTACTGGCCAGAAGTGCAGTAGGAACTGCTGTCTTAGGAAGGATGGTAAGTACTAATGCTGTGCCTGAGCAAAAATAAGGGGAAACTTCCAGGAATGAAGACCTAAGAAAGGAGCCCTAAGCAGAGGGCCAGTAAGCAGTTAAAAGAACTAGAGAAGATGCTCTGGGATGGGGGTGGGAGATAGCGAGAGAGACTCCAACTCTGACTATACTGACTTAGAGTGTTTTGCAGTTTGGGCCAGATCGGCTCTGTTTACAAATGTAGTTATGACCCCAGAATGTGATGGAAACGACAAGTAACAGAGACTCTCTTTTTCTTCACCAAAGTGCTAAACCCTCCAGAGTTAACAATGTTTTTAAAGCCCCAGAATATAACAGATGATTTCAGAAATGTTTATAATTTCATTTTCAAAGTACCTTTTAGTGATACATGTACTCCTCACTTATCGACTATCTCGTTATCCAGCATTTCACATTTACGACAACAATAACAAAATCTACTATCTATTTTGTGCATTAACGGCGTATATGTCCAGCAGTAATGAATGCCAAGGTGTAAGGCGAGAGTAACGCTAGCTGTGATGGTTAAGGCTATGTGTCAGCTTGCTGGACCATGATTCTCAGTGGTTTGGCAGTTACGTAATGATGTATTTTGGCAGTTAAATAAGGATGTAATTTGGAAATTATGTAATGATGTGGTCATCCTCCATTTTCCCATAAATGATGATTTTCACATAACCACCCGGTCTTTGGAACCTTACCAATAAGTGAGGAGTGGGTGTATTGGTATCATATAAAATTTCTGAAATACACTTACTTGCATTGACCAAAGGTGAGAAGTGTTGGACAGGAATTTAGAGTGTGATTCATGTGCTTTGAAAGAAATAAAAAGATATATGTCAAGTAGCAAAAAAATTTCCAAAATATCTAAATAGATTTTTGTCTCAATCCATATATGATCAAGGCCTGTCATTAGGAAAACATCTCACTGTTGCCAAATTTCAGGTTACAACTGTCTAAAGACTGCATTTATTTTTCCAGTTATTTCAAGATTTTAAAGTCACTTGGAAACAACAGAGGAACATAACCTTTTAAAATAATTCTCTTGGTTGCTCCATACTTTCTTTCCATAGTTGGATATGTACTTATTAATTGCCAAGGCCTCATATGCAATTATGCACACATGATTTCTGGGATGCAAATTGGAGCTACTTGGAGAGTCTAAACAGACTGTCAAGAGACCACATGTTTCAAGAAGCTGACATAGGCTAAGCCCTCACAAGTCAATCAGGCATAGAAGAGAGAAATTAATCGAGGAGAATCTTTTTGAAAAGATAGACAATCCAGATTTTCCCTTCCAGCTGCTTTTCACTCCCATAAGCCTTCACTAGGGGTTAGGAGTGGGGTGCTGGGGCATGAATTTTCCCATAACTCAGTTTTCAGCTGGCAACTAGAACTTAAAAATGCCACCATCCTATAGTAGCTAAACTGCTCGGAGCTGGGACTCTGAAATACACACAAGGAATGTAAACAATAGCTTTAAAAATTTTTCTCTAGAAATCAGAAACTCCCAATTTCTTACAGGATAGTCCTCAGGGAATGTATGTGTAATCTATACTATATTAGCAAAGAGCCCTGGTGGTGCAATGGTTAAGCACTCAGCTGTAAACCAAAATGTCTGCAGTTCAAACCCACCAGCAGCTCTATGGAAGAAAAGACCTGGCAATCTGCTCCTGTAAAAAATACTGTTGTTGTTGTTAGGTGCTGTCGAGTCAGTTCCGACTTATAGTGACCCTATGTACAACAGAACCAAGCACTGTCTGGTACTGTGCCATCCTCACAATCATAGTTATGTTTGAGCCCATTGTTGCAGCCACTGTGTCAATCCATCTCGTTGAGGGTCTTCCTCTTTTTACCAAGCATGATTCATCTGAATTATGGTGTTGGCAAAGAAAACTGAATATACCATGGACTGCCAGAAGAATGAACAAATCTGTCTTGGACAAAGTACAGCCAGAACGCTCCTTAGAGGTGTGGACGGCGAGACTTCGTCTCACGTACTTTGGACATGTTATCAGAAGGGACCAGTTCCTGGTGGACATTATGCTGTAAATACTACAGGACACCCTATGGGGCAGTTCTACTCTGTCTTATAGGGTCACTATGAGTTGGAGTCGACTCGATGGCACACAACAACGACAATGTGTTAGCAATGTATTATTAACTGCCTTCTGTCTTATTCTTTCTACTTCTGGAAAAATAAAAAGTACAGAAACATTGGGTGTCCCAGAAGTACCAGTAGAGATACAACTCTCCACAGTTAACACAGCAGCAGCACAGGCTCTGCTCACAGCAATTCCACAGCAGCTTTAGGCATGCTCTGAGGTCTGGTAATCATACACTATGTCTCTCTAATCTTATTTTATTAGAGAAATTGATACTTTTTGACCAATGCATATTTCACATCACATGGTTCCTACTATGCTGCAGTGGGAGGAAAGTCTGTGCTGTACTTTATGGAGATAAACTCAAGATTTACATTCAACAAATATGACTTAAGCTTTTCCAGAAATAACACAGTATGTTTTAAGGAGCAAATTTACTTAGAAAAGGCAAGACAGCATGAGCAAATGATGTGCCCCTCCACTGCTAGAATTCCAAGTGCTAACATCCCTATCTATTCATTCCCTTCCTCTTCAAATGACACAGATTAGGCTTTTCTTCTGATATAGTTTTGCCACATCGGGCTAGTGTACACCTGCAGTCTGGGTCAAGGGTCATGTTCACTTGGCCTGCTGCCTCGCCCAGTAATGCACTCATTACTGTTTTTGCCCTTCCTGTTTTTCCTCTTCTTCTGTTACCGCAGTTGTCCCTTTATTTTCCTATTTTTTTCTCTGATGACCCTCAGCACCTTAGCATTCTGAGACAGCATTGCACCGAGAAACCTGCTACAAAAATCACCAGAGGTTTTTGCAGCAAATTGAATTTTTTACTAACATAAACTACTGGGATTGGGAAATAATGATTCCAGGCAATGTTATGTAGAATAGAATGTATAAAAGATTACTAGAGAAAAATCAGTAGCTATTTTCTTTAAGATGACATTTTCCAAATTCACAGAAACACAGTTACAATTGTTCAAAATGTTCTGTACGCTCTCCAAACATAACCCTACAATATACTCAAGTTAATCCAGTGTTCTTGAAAGAAATATGGTTACTCAGAACTCAAGTGGAAATCAAGACTATCTGCAGATGTACTGTTTCCCTTACAGTTTCCTGTAACCTGGCTGTCTTCTACCATGATCCCATTCATGACAATGTCAACTGCCTCCATATTCACTGCCCCACCTTGGAAAGCTGCATATTACAGCCTGGAACCAGCGCCATTTTGTACAACATAACAGAAGGTAATGAAGTATATAGTTCAAGACTTTGAAAAATGTTGGTAATACTCTAGTAGAAGCAAAGAGCTAGAAACTGGCAGGCAATAGCCATGTACGAATCTCTAAATTATTATTTTCCATTGAATTCTTTCTGGAAGGTTTTAGGCATCCAGGCAAAAAACTAAAAAAGAAATTCCCTTTAGTTTGGCATGTTCAACAACGATGAGCTTACTCCAGGTAATAACAAATCGCATGCCACTGAATAAGAGCTTAAGCTTTACATTTCATTTATACCAAGTACCCTCAGTAAGAGCCAAAGTAGGCATTTCTAGTGCAGTGGCTGACGGTGCTACTAGGAAATAAAAAAAAATGCTCAATGGCAGTTTTGAGGACTGTGAACACTGCATACAAGGATTCTGCAAAGATGGAAGTTAGGGACTAGGAAACTTGTTACCACTTACTGGCAACACATCAACATATCATTGGTCCCAAGATACAAGTAATTTTTTAGAAAAATACTTATTTAAGTATCCTTTGTCCACGGTGGAGCCCTGGTGGCTCAGTAGTTAAGAGCTTGGCTAGTAGCCAAGAGGTTGGCAGTTTGAATCCACAGCCACTCTGTCCTATAGGTTTGGTATGAATCGGAATCAACTCGATGGCAACGGGTTTGGGTTTTTGCCTATGTAGGTAATCTCAGGGTATATATCAGTGATCATAAAAGGTTTTTGTTATCAAAATATAAAGGAAATACCTTTCTTTATCACCTTGTACTTATCAAACACCTAATGCTACAGGCTGTGCTCAACATTATGGAAGATCGCAGCCATGTCTCTGCCCTCAAGTTCCTATAATCCAGTTGATGTGACAAGTCTTACAAATAGTGTAGGACATAATTAAATAAAAAATGTGTGATACTGTCTCAAGTACAAATGCTCAAAACAGGAGAAGATTAATGTAAGCTAGATTATTCAGGGGAAGACTTCATGGAACAGGCAAGGTAAAGAATTCTTTCACAAGCCATGGGAAAGAAAACTGGTCTAGTTACAATAAGAACACCTTTTGTCTTGTAATGAAATTATGGCTAAGATAGGGAAGGGCCAGGTAATAAAAGGGCTTAGGCAGATAGAAGTTTTGATTTAACTTTGTCAGAGGTATTTATTGAGAAAATGCCTAAATGATATGAGTCTGGATACCCAGTCTAGAAAAAGTATATGTTGGATACAGGTTGAAAAATATAGTCAGTGACGCATCAGATCTGGGCAAGGTGATCGTGGTTGCAATGAAGAGGAGGGATGATTACCATAACACTGGGAAGGGAGATTGGATAGGACTTAGCTACTCTTTGGATGAATGAAATGAACGGGAGAGAGGAGCTGAAATGAAGAGGAGTAAAAAATCACTCTGAAGTTCCCAGCGTGGTGATGGAAGAATGGTGGTAGGAGGCAGACAAAATGGCTTTGGCTTTGGGCATACTGGGTTAGACATAATGTGAGATCTCAGGGGGAATCTCCAGTAGGCCACAAGAGAAATGACATCAGAGCTCAAAAAAGAGGAAACAACTGGTGACAGGGATTTTAGTGCCATCAGTGTAGTGGGGACAGTTGATGAGGATAATCTCTGAGGGAGGGATGTAAAGAGAAAATACAACAGAAGGCCAAAGACTGAAGATTGTAGAAACCCCACAATTGAGGGTGAGGCAAGAAGAGAACAGCAAAAGAAAGAGAAGAGAGACAGGGAGTCTGGGGTAAAGTGCCAAGGGAGTCAGGTCCAGAGAGTCATGGGAGAAGAGCCTCAAAAAGAGAATAGCCAGAGGATGTGTAAAGGCCAGGGAGGCCAGAGCAAAGAGTCATAAATAATCAAGAAGGAAACTACTGATTACTTCATAAGCATAATTTTCACAGAGTAATAAGGATAGAAACAAGCTTATAGAAGGCAAAATAATCAGAAAGGAGATGGATGTTGGTATGTTTGGCAAAAGAGACACAGGAGAGAAAAGAGAGGAAAGAGGAAAGAAGGAAACAGTGTGGTTGTCAACAGGGACAGCTGGAAAACTGTTAAGCTGTTTAGAGGTTTCTTTCTTCCCTTCTAAAGACAAAGCAATATTACGTAAAGTCAGAGGGAAAGGAGTTCATATACAGAAAGAAAATACTGAAGACAAAGTCAGGACCTTCAGGGATTGAAAAAGGGATGAGAATTCGGGCTTTGCTCATTTTAATACAGTTTTACTTTTCAAGCCCTATTTTGTTTAACTTTACAAAAAATGCTACACAGTATTTCAAATGGGTAGTATATCTGCCGCTCTTGCACTAATATTTGCTATTATTGCTCAAGAGTCCTGACAGACACAAAGCATTCTCCTTGGTGTAGTCAAATTTTTTCATAACAGAAAGTGTCCTAGAAAGTCAAGATAAATTCAAGTGTAGCCAGTGGTTTTTAAGCCTCTCAGAAGTGTGCAATGATTAAAAAAAAAAAAACAAGCAAGCAAACTCTGTTGCCATCAAGTTGATTCCAACTCATGGCAACCCCATGAAAGTAGAATTGCTCCATGGGATTTTTTAACATCTTATTGCATTTTAGGTGAAACTTTACACAGCAAATTAGGTTCCCATTTAACAATTTCTACACAAATTGTTCTGTGACACTGCTTACAATTTTCACAATGTGTCAGCATGCTTCACAGGGTTTTCTTGGCTGTAATCTTTATGGAAGTAAACCACCAGGTCTTTCTTCTGCAGTGCTGTTGGGTCAGTTTCAACCACCAACCTTTAGGTTAGTAGATGCGCACAAACTGTTTGCACCACCCAGCGCCCTCAAGAAAAATTCATGTGAAGCGAGTATGTTTTTCAGCCTCGCAGATGCAAGTAATGATAGAAGTTGAAATTGGCTTAGTTCGGGAACTCATAATGGCAAAGCCCAAGACCTCTTCAAACTGTGCTTTCAGGTCCTCTCTTTGAAATGAAAAAAGAAACAAAAAATGAATGATGCTTTATTTCTTTTTCAGGTATAGATCCAGATTTGCTGGTCTTTGAACAATCACCTCCCAAATACCTAAATACTCGTTCTTCACCTAATAGGTGGGACAGACTAAGGATTCTAAAAGCCATGAATTTAAATAAACAACAAACCACCATGGTAAACCAAATGCTACTGTCAAGAGAGGCTCCATCACCAACCACACATCAAGACTTGGTTGTAAACACAAACAATACCAGTTATTCCAAGGAATTAACCACAGATTCTTGGGCAAGATTCATTTCCATGAATGACTCCATTACCACAAAGGTAAATATGGTGTCACCAAGTACTGATTTCATCAACAATCCAGATAATAAGACCGTTTCTCCCTTCTTTGTGCCCACAGACACAAAACTTTCTCATATACCTATTCCATCCCAACTCAATAGTAGCAAACAATTTCTAAACAAAACCAAGGGGTACAATGCCAGAAACCACACATCTGATACTGAAGACGAGACATCTGATAGGGCATCTGTGATTCCAAAGACGTGGCTGGTTCCTGTGGCATTTTGTACCTCTGTCATCTTTCTTTCCTGTTGTATAGTCATCTTGGTATCTGGATGCTGTCGAAAGCAACAGGGCCAGTATAAACCAGGACAGAGAAAGTCAGAATCCAGGCAAATTAAAAAATGCAACACTCTGAAGGAGAATTCTTAATAGTAAAAGTTGTAGACAGATTGTAAACTTTCAAGAGTATTGTTTTTAGTTTTCTGTAAGACAAAGGCAGTTTGATTTAAGAAATAATTTTACAGGATGCCCACTCCTACTAATTTCTAAGAATTAGTGCTTGATAAACATAATTGCCTTATTAATTATTTCCATTTTTTGAGCAGTGTATCTGATCTGTTATTATTTAGCACTGTGTGAGAGATACAGTTCTAAATGCTTTCCATGCATAAACTCATTGAAGCCTTAGAGAGTTAGCTACACTATTATTAACCATTATAATATTTCATTTTAAAGATGAGGAAACTGAGGCAAAGAGGTTAAGCATCTTGCCTAAAGTCACACCACTAGTAAGTAGTGGAACCAGGAATTAAACAGACTGGTTCAAAATCCCATGCTTGAAACCACTGCTTATACTAAGAGCCTGTTTTTCCAATAAGCATGAAGAAAAGATACAGAAGGCGCAACACCATAACATCACCAGATTTGTCTCCCAGTCAAGTTCAAATTATTGTCACGTTTTTAAAAAAAAATCTTATTGTTGGAGCAAAAATGTACTATTATTACAGTTACTGACTCAGTGAACAAATGCCTAATTTTTATCTAGTTTTCTATGTTCAAATGATTAATCCTTCTCAATCCTAATCCATCTACTCCATTTTCTAAAGCTGAGATGCCTTCCAATAAATGCAGTACTGAGCTCTTGGAGTTCCCTGTGCTGATTTCTCTTGAGTACAGCCTGAGGTTTCTATCCCTCATATGTATACGTTGTTTCCCCATGTGTACATATTGTTGTTGTTGTTGTGTGCCCTCCAGGCTATTCCGACTCACAGCGGCCCTAGACGATAGAACTGCCCCTAGAGTTTCCTGGGCTGTAATCTTTATAGAG
This sequence comes from Trichechus manatus latirostris, assembly GCF_000243295.1. Classification (NCBI taxonomy): domain Eukaryota; kingdom Metazoa; phylum Chordata; class Mammalia; order Sirenia; family Trichechidae; genus Trichechus; species Trichechus manatus. The sequence goes on along the minus strand of NW_004444048.1, from coordinate 5,793,404 downwards.
GCAGATCGCCAGGTCTTTTCTCCCGCTGAGCACCTAGTGGGTTCGGACTGCCGACCTTTCAGTTAGCAGCTGAGCACTTAACCACTGGGCCTCCAGGGCTCCTTGTGTAAATATTAGCTCTAGTTATTTCAGCTCCCAAAATCTGTCCAAATCTTACATGAGACTTATCCTTTAAATCTTAAAAGACTTTGAATTGTAGAAAACTGTAAATGATCTTAAACTTTAGGCCCTTAATCTCATCCCTGTGACTCATTTTTTTTCCTATAAATAATATTTAACTACAGAAATGTAAGTATCTCCTCATTTTAACACAGGACCAAAAGATTTACTGTATTTGCAGTACCCTGTCTTCCTGAAGTCCGAATTCAAACTGATTCAACTTCTTTCCTAATACGTTCGGGAGAAAAACACCAACATACTATTTAGGGGGAGGGTGTCAAGATTTAAATTATCCTAAAATTATATTTAAATAAATAACTCAGGATGCTGTCTTTAAAAATCATTGGTACATTCTTTTAAAAGTGTTTACTTTTTAAAAAAAAAGTATATATGAATTACTTAAATGTCACTCAACAAACTAGAACTACTAGAAAAAATTTTATTTTCTTCTTTGGGGTTCTCAGAATTTTACTGATTCCCTAAAGTTGACATTATTTCATTAAAAAGATCATAATCTGAGAAAAACAAATTTACCTTTGTAAGAAAACAAACTCATATCCCTATGTCTTCCTCGACCTGTACCTCTGACATCAGATAAACTGAGAACAGTAAACTTAGGCTGGAAAAGCAACCAGACCAAAGAGTTAGCCAAGGGGCAAAAACAAGGGTGGCCAGAAATCATGTCCTTACTAGAAGTCAAAGGGATAAGAGAACTTCTGAATAAAATTCAAAATTTTACTAAGAAACAAAGATCTCAGTGTCCAGTCAATAACCAAGGCTAAGATTATTACACCCATTTAAACTGAAATCTCTCCAGCATTGCAACTAGCAGACCTTTAAAAAAAAAAAAAAAAAAAACAGCCCCTGGAAGCCCTTTTAGCTCAGTGGTGAAGTCACTCCCGAAGTTTACCATTCAGTCAGGGATTGGACAGCCTCATAAAACAAAACAGGACTAATGAGGCACAGCAGTCCAGGGGCAAGGACTAGAAGGCAGGAGGGGACAGGAAAGCTGGTGATAGGGAACCCAAGGTTGAGAAGGGACAGTGTTGACATGTTGTGGGGTTGTTAACCAATGTCATACAACAATACGTGTACTGACTGTTTAATGAGAAACTATTTGTTCTGTAAACCCTCCTCTAAAGCACAATTAAAAAAAATAAAATCTCAGAAATGTGGCTAAATTTAGGCAAAAGATTCACACATAATCATCAAACAGCTGACAGCAACACTTAAAAAAAAAAACAACTCAGTAATTGTTCAATTATAAAATACCAATATTGGAAAGAAAATATGCAAAAGAAAAAAAAAGTAGCCAAAGTACTAAAGTACCCTATACAACTAAGGAAACAGACTTGTTCTATTTCTTAGTTGTCTAAATGTTTAAGCAACTTCTAAGCTATATTAAAGTCAGAAGTAACTACATATTAATACAGCAAAAAGTGTACCCTGGAATCCTCACTCTAAGGATTAAAATAATGTTCATAGTAAACACTGGATTAATTGATTTTAAAGGCAAAACAAACACCCATCACCATCGAGTCAATTCCGACTCACGGTGATCCCACGTGTTACAGAGAACTGCCCCAGTTGGGTTTTCTTGGCTGTAATCTTTATGGAAGCAGATTGTGAGGCGTTTCTCTGATGGTTCAGCTAGGTGGGTTCAAACCCACCAACCTTTAGGTTAGTAATCCAGCACAAATCTTTTATGCCACCCAGGAACCCAAGGACCTAATTAAGGACAAATTGTGCTGTTCAATTATTGCCAAAATCATTGCAGCTCTTACCATCTTTTTGTGGCATTTGTTATTCTTACAGCTCTAAGACTGTGCCATTAAGCAAAAATCAATGACTGTGGCCTAACAGTACTCCATCTGCTTTCCTCTGCATTCTACTATTATCACATTATGGACCACCCCAACCTACCACGTCTTCACAGGTTCCAAATGATCACCTCTCCTCTGCTTCTACTGTTTTCAAAATGTTTCCTTCTTTAATCCTGTTTCTGTATCTTGAGTTTTCTTCACTCCATATGGGTCTCTAAATATATTGAGACTTTATATTTCTTAGCGAATGCTCTAAACCTGATCTAAAAATTCCATTTTATCTACTCTGCTTTTCATTTGCTATTCCTTCCAATGGAATACAGCATAACCCCTCTCTCCTTTTTAGTTCTCAGGGCCATACTGTTGTGCTTTACAACCTACAGACCCTTAGCCTTACCAACACCAAATCATACCTTCATCTTATGTCAATCTTTTAGGTAATTGTTCTGAAATTTCTTTTGACTTTCATTCATGTTCTCTAATTCTCTTAGGCAAATAACAAAACCGAAAAAAAA
>NW_004444048.1:5788228-5789221 GCF_000243295.1 Trichechus manatus latirostris | reverse complement strand
AAGCGTTTCCAGGATATTTTTTTCTGAGGAGCTGTTTTTCCATACATACTCCTCCATGTCCGCTTCAGTCTTATTTTTCTCCCATTCTTCAGTTTTCTGAAAGAAAAAGGTTCTGAATTATGAGAAATATTATCAAAAGACTTTTTTAATTGATTTTGGTGGTGGTGGTGGTAGTGGTGAGAAGTTTGGAAACTGGAGAGCCCTTGGTCAACAACTTATATCTACACTTTGATTTATTTTCCTTCTCCAGCACTAGTATCCATGTGGACAAACAGCTTTAGGGCCGCACACTGTATTATGTGAATGCTGGGCTGTCAAGCTCCGTTAGCACTCAATAACTCTATCCATATAATTTACACTTTATCTGCCTTCAAAATTTCACTGTTTCCCAGGAGAAAGAGAAAATTCATTTCTTACAGCTTTCTATTCCCTAATCCTAATACATCAACATTTCACATTTTTGAGGTTAAAAGTAATGAGAGTTGAGAGGTAACTGTATTTATCTTTGTTACATGCCTGTAGGGATGTCAGAAATGACTATTATAAAAAGAATTAAAATATAATACATGTATAATAAGTGATTTTGTAATCATGACTTCATGTATTCTGGAATATTTTTGATTATTTTAACATTCTGTGAAAAATTAAGCAACACAGCTAACAAAGAGAAGTGATGAATACCAGCCACATACATTCCTTCCAAATTAACACATAACTATACTATGAGTTACGGGCTCAGAATGTTGTTGTAGTTAGGCGCCCTCAAGTCGGTTCCGACTCATAGCAACCCTATTACAACAGAACAAAACACTGTCTGGTCCTGCCACATCCTCACAATCGTTGCTATACTTGAGCTCACTGTTACAGCCACTGTGTCAATCCATCTCATTGAGGGTCTTCCTATTTTTTGCTGACCCTCTACTTTGCCAAGCATGATATCCTTTTCCAGGGACTGGTCCCTCCTGATAACATGTCCAAAGTACATGAGATTAA
>NW_004444048.1:5786700-5787655 GCF_000243295.1 Trichechus manatus latirostris | reverse complement strand
TCATAAGTCAGAACAAGACCAGGGGCTGACTGTGGAACAGACCACCAACTGCTCATATGCAAGTTCAAGTTGAAGCTGAAGAAAATTAGAACAAGTCCATGACAGCCAAAGTATGACCCTGAGTATATCCTACCTGAATGTAAGAGACTACCTCAAGAATAGATTTGACACACTGAACATTAATGACCAAAGATCAGACAAGTTATGGAATGATATTAAGGACATCATATACGAAGAAAGCAAATGGTCATTAGAAAGAAAAGACCAGAATGGATGTCATGAGAGACTCTGAAACTTGCTCTTAAACGAAGAGTAACTAATGTGAAGGGAAGAAATGATGAAGTAAAAGAGCTGATCAGAAGATTTCAAGGGCGGTTCGAGAAGACAATCTGAAGAATTATAGTGAAATATGCAAAGACCTGGAGTTAGAAAAGCAAAAGGGATGAACACACTAAGCATTTCTCAAGCTGAAAGAACTGAAGAAAAAATTCAAGCCTTGAGCTGCAATATTGAAGGATTCTACGGGGAAAATATTAAATGAAGCAGGAAGTATCAAAAGAAGATGGAAGGAATACAGAGAGTCGAGTCATTGTACCAAAAAGAATTGGTCGATGTTCAACCATTTCAGGAGGTAGCAGATGATCAAGAACTCATGGTCCTAAGGGAAGAGGTCCAAGCTGCACTTAAGACACTGGCAAAAAACAAGGCTCCAGGAATTGACGGAATACCAATTGAGATGTTTCACCAAACGCATGCAGTGCTGGAAGCACTCACCTGCCTATGCCAAGAAATTTGGAAGACAGCTACCTGGCCAACCTACTGAAAGAGATCCATATTTGTACACATTTCAAAGAAAGGTAATCAAACAGAGTGCAGAAATTCTCCAACAATATCATTAACATCACACACAAGTAAAATTTTGCTGTAGATCATTCAAAAGCGGTTGCAGAGTGCA
>NW_004444048.1:5783233-5785085 GCF_000243295.1 Trichechus manatus latirostris | reverse complement strand
AGGGTTAAAAATCACCTATAATTCTACTACTGAAAGATAACCAGCCAATACTGGTGACATTTGATGTATATTTCCTTCTAACTCCACTGTTTAAAAACTGCTGTGATTAAATTTTATTTACAATTTTCAACCCTGATTTACCCAGTGTTGAAGTGGTCAGTTGTTTTAAGAGTTTCGTTTTTTAAAAGTGTAGTTAGAATGTATTAATTTTAAAGCACAAATAATTACACAGTCAAATTACTAGAGGCAATTAAAAATACCACTGTAAGGTCAAATTCATCATCACTTAGGCAAAGAGTTCAATTAATTTACAGATTGCTATTTTAATACTTCAACCATTAAACATTTATAATCTCACCATTTAATTTATATGTTAGCGTATATGTATCTGTGTATATAGATAGATAGATAGATATCTTTTCTTCCCTGCCTACAATGGGAGAGCCTGCCCTGAGCCCTGACTACAACCCTGGAAGACACAACCTTCCATTCCACACAATTCTCTTTTTCACAGCTGGTTCAATTACTCACTCATTCATTCAATAACTACCTAATGCACAATTACTATCGTGCCAGGCACTGTGTTCTCCTGGAACTTCCAGGCTAGTGGGAGATGTAACACTGATTAGGAGCCAGATAAACACTGTGATTCCAGTAAAGGAAACAGCACCCAAAAGGCCTTGAGGCAGGAAAGAGCTTGATGTATTTAAGAAGCTGAAAAAAGGCCATTGTGAGAAAAATGGCATGGGATGAGGCTGAATAGCTATTAGACTACTTATATGAACCAGGCGCTGTTCTAAGCACCTTACATATAGTAACTTATTTAACTCTCAGAACAATCCTATAAGGCAGTATGATTATCGTCTCTATTTTTCAGACAAAGAAACTGCGGCCCCAAGCAATGAAATAACTTGACCCAAATCATAGTTTGTCGGTGGCAGAACGTGTTCTAAGAAACATAAACAGAGACACAGTAAAATAATATCAAAAGCGCAAAATAATAATTTAATTTTAACCTATTATCTTTCGTTTTTACTTGTAAGCATAAATTCAATATAAAGAAAAACATACAACAGCTAATTAATGCAATGGCCAATATGTTCTGATGTAACAGAAGGCCAAAAAAGATCTGCTCCACTAAACACACAAATCTGTCACGTCTTACCATCTTATTTACAAATCCCTTTGCCTAGGACATGAATCATAGTAATATTCCACTTCTCATGATCACAAGTAATAGCCATTGTGCTATATGAGGAAAAACAGTTTAACTGCTTAAAAAAAAAAAAAAAACAAAACCCTGAAGTTAATTAGAAAATCTTAAGAAATAGGAAGAGGCAGATACTTATAATGCAAAAAAAAATATTGGCAATTCTTTCAGCTACCAAAGCTAAATCCTGAACTGAGTATGTTAAGGAATTCAATTCAATTCAGAAAAGTTTTAAAAAACATTAACTGAATATTAATACAGGTAGTCCCCAATTAAGGATGTATTAGAGGTACAGCAGGTCACACTTAGACTGTCTGGGTTTTTTCTGTACATCCTATCGTTAGCAATATGTATGTATGTATTAATACATATCTGTAAGTTTATATGTAATGTTTCCAACCTCCAAAGACAAAGATCAGTTTTATAAAGATACTGATAATAAAAGGCAATAATAATGAAAACTAAAAAAAAAAAAAGAGGTATTTGATACGTCAGAAAGACTTACGACGGAGTCATGGGAATGGAATCCCAATGTAAGTCGGGGACTACCTGTATACCAGACACTGTACTAGATGAGGGAAATACAAAGATGAATGAAATATACGGTCCTTGATCTAAATGATCTCACAGTCTAATGGGTTA
>NW_004444048.1:5780311-5782611 GCF_000243295.1 Trichechus manatus latirostris | reverse complement strand
AGGGAAATCAATTAGATGGCTATTATTACAGTTATTCCAGTAAAAGATGATGAAGAACTAAACAAGGACTGTAGCAGTGGGGAATGAAGAGGAGGAGATAGTTTTAATGGATATTTAAAAGCTGAAACTGAAAAGATCTGATGAATTAGATATCAGAGGAGAGGAAGACAACAGTATGCCTCTTAGGTTCATGATTTGAGCCACTGAGTGGGAAAGAACATGAGCTTTTCTTAAAGGTTTTTAAATAAATGGTAGACTCTTGAGTATCAGCAGTAAAACAAGGATTTGCACAAAGGCAAAGAGATGTGAGAAGCGTCACCTGCATCATCATCCCCATCAAGGATTCAGAATAAGCTGCCTATTGCCTACTACATCAATTCTAAAGCCCTATGTATGTATGACAGACAAATCCCTCCATATTCTTGACCCTATTATTCTAATTCTGACTTCACACCCTTAGCTTTGGCACTAAATACACGTACAAGAACTGTCTTAAAAGAGATGTGCCAACCTTCAAATCGGTTTCCTTACTAACAATACTCAAAGACTGAGGAAATTATTCACAACCAGGGATCAGCATCAGAATCACCTGTGGACCCTTTAGAGCTCTACATGCCTGGGTCTCACAGCTAGAGATTCTGATTCAGTAAGGCCCTAGAATCTGGAGATTTACAACACTTCACAGGTGAGCCTGATGTAACTCCCAGCTGAAAACAGGTTACGGAGGTAGATGAATGTTCGATCAGTCAATTGTTAAATTTGAGAAGATAATAAACTAGCAGCTAAAGTTCCAGAACTGATCTCATTTTATTTTTACTCCATAAAATTTTATAATGGAAGTCAAAGTTAAACAAAACTAAATGATACGATACCTTGGAAAAAATATGTATCTTTGAATCTGCAGTTTAAGTCTGAGTTCTACTAATAAATTCTGTGACCTTGGGCAAGTACTTAGCCTTCTCCTTTAGGCCTTAATGGCTTCACATATAAAATGAAGAGTTGTAATAATTCCTTTTATTCCGGACCTTCAAAGTTCGCACTAATCAAAAATGGATGGCCACAATAAATGCCTTTGTGTTTAAAAAAAAAAAAAAGACGAACTTTTTTAAAGCACTTTTAAAAGAGGAGGCAACCTCCTCCACCCCTTTTTTGGTACCTTCTATGTTAATCCCACATGATCATTTGAATGAGCACAGAGATGAGACTCAGAGACACGTGGACTCTCAGAGCAATAAAACAGATCCACTTTTAGAACACAAGACAGATGTGTTATCTGAAATCAAGTAAAAGGTAGCATGGAGTCTCGCTCTACTGTCACTGGTCTACTATGCATTTTCACACAATCATGGAAGTTCAATTAATGTGTTTAGTGGGGGGCGGGAAATGAGTACAGGTATTCCCCTGCTTTTCGGAAGTTCGCTTTATGTCACTTCGCTTTTCTGAAAGACCTACGTTAGTGCCTGTTCTTGCTAACCAAAAGAAATCCGAAGGATTTTCCCTTTTAGGAAAAAAGGCTAAAATCGGAAATAGTGTTCATCACTGGTTTTGCAGTGATCCGTTAAAGGGGCAGCACGCACTCTGAGCAGCAAGAGTGGCATTGCCAAGCTCTTTCCCCAGGAACTACACTCAACATCTACTTTATATAGGCTGTGCATTTACCATCTCATTCCTGCTTTTACTATATTTTAGTGTTATTTTAAGTTTTATGTGTTATTTGGTATGATTTGGTAGGTTACTTTTTTTGGGTCTGGGAACGCTCATTTTTCCCATATAAATTCATGGCAATTGCTTCTTCATTTTATGCTATTTCGGCTCACAAAATGTTTCATAAGAACACTCTACTTTTGGAGAGTAGGGGAAACGTGTACTGTAATATTATATTAAAAAGCTTATGCATAAAATGTGAAATAAAAATATGCACTTAAAGTAAAAGAGATACATTTTGTTAATAGTATTTTTCTAGAATAGATTCTATTAACACTGTCAAATACAAATTTACATCATAAATCCACAGAAACAAACATTTGTGGAGAACTTCCAAAGTAATGTAGAATGAGGACACTTTTCTTTTAAATATTTGAAAAAGAAACCTGATCTACACATAATCCAAATCATATATCAATAAAAATTAAGTATCTCTAACTGTTAGAAAGATATTTCTTAAAAATTGGGCATGATTTTTTATTATTAACGATTTTATTAATAAATTATTAATAATCTACATCAGTAAACTAATTATTGCTGACATCTAACAAGTGTGCTACATTTTATTACTGAAAAATGGGGTTTCCTTGTTGATT
>NW_004444048.1:5778837-5779641 GCF_000243295.1 Trichechus manatus latirostris | reverse complement strand
ACAATCAATGCCCATGGAAACAGCAGTCAGGAAATCCAACGATGTACTGCACTGGGCAAATCTGCTGTAAAAGACCTGTCTAAGGTGTTAAAAAGCAAAGATGTCACTTTGAGGATTAAGGTGCGCCTGACTCAATCCATATTTTCAATCGGCTCATATGTGTGTGAAAGCTGGACAATGAATAAGGAAGACCAAAGAAGAACTGATGCCTTTGAATTATGGTGTTGGTGAAGCATATTGAATATACCATGGACTGCTAGACAAACAAGTCTGTCTTGGAAGAAATACAGCCAGAGTGCTCCCTGAAAGTGAGGATGGTTATACTTCGTCACACATACTTTGGATATGCTATCAGGGAGGACCAGTTCCTGAAGAAGGACATCATGCTTGATAAAGTAGAGGGTCAGTGAAAAAAGGAAGACCCTCAAGGAGATGGACTGACACAGTGGCTGTAACAATGGGCTCAAACACAATTTTGAGGATGGCGCAGGACCAGAAGTGTTTTGTTCTGTTGTACATAGGGACGCTATGAGTTGGAGCCAACTAAATGGCATCTAACAACAACAAGTGAAAGCACACTTGACATCTGATTCTTTTATATATACTAAAACAGTGAAAGAGGTGCCTTTTCAAGCAACTTATGAGATGCTACATCAGCTCACAGCTGCCATGTGGATACAAATCCACACTCTGTAAATCAGCTATAAAAATGTGCTTCACAATCTGGCTCGGACATATTTTTCCAGTCTAATCTCCTTAGTTCTATATGCTGGCCACCGAATTTCTGCTTGCTTTTTAAACCCA
>NW_004444048.1:5753290-5777439 GCF_000243295.1 Trichechus manatus latirostris | reverse complement strand
AGCTGGCCTATTAAAAAAAATAAAATAGTGACCTCCTAGTTCAATGCATAGGGCCTGGGGTTTTACAAGCTTGCAGGCGGCCATCCAATGCACAACTATGGATCTGTATTTGCCCAGAACAACAGAGGAAGAAGGAGAGTCAGGAATAGAAGGAAGAAATGCAATGTGTCGCTAAGTGCTTCCATGAACAACTGTCTCCTTTGCCATGATACCAGAAGAACTGGATGGTACCCGGCTACCGTTACTGAACATTTGATCAAAGATTCCATAGAAGAATCTTGATCAAAAGGGGGAAAATGCAGAACACAATTCAAATTCTTATGGACTCCAAACTTCCCAAAGCCATGAAAGTTGGATGAACCCCTGAAACTACTGCCCTTAGATAATCTTTAAACCTTAAACCAAAAATATCCCCTGAAGTCTTCTTAACACCAAACAGTAGTTTAGCTTAACTAGTAAAAAAATATCTGCCTTGAGCATTATGCTCTTTTAAGAAGTATCTATATGGGATCAAAGTGACAACAGTAACCCAAAAGATTAGATAGGAACTTTAGGGGGTAGTGAATTTATGTTAATGGGGGAGGAACAACTCAGGAAAGGAGGGTGAGAATGGTTATATAACTTGAATGTAATCAATGTCACTAGATGGTACATGTAGAAATTGTTGAATTAGTGTATGTTTTGCTGAGTATATTCTCAACAATAACAAAATAAATAACATTATATTGAAAAATAAAGCAATGGATTAAAAAGAGATTCTCTAAATATCTGATTAAATATCAGGTGGTAGCATTAATTTCAAGTATGAATTCCATGCTGGTGAAAGAACAAAGATTTTCAATTTAATACAAATTCTGTTCCAGTAGCTCTGCAAAATTTCACAGCTCATCTGCATTCTCTTAAAACTTCTTCACTGATGGTACTTGTTTAGAAAGGATCAAGAGCCAAGTTTAATACAGGAATTCTTTAATTACATCTGTTTAAGACAGCAGTATGCGGCTACTTATTCTGGCATCAAAGTAATTAACATTAAAGATCAAAGGCAAGATTTCTTGCATAAATCCAGAATACAAGCTTGTTAGGATTCTATGTCCTATGTCATGGAACCACAGAAAGAATTCAGTAAGTCAACTTTCACTGAATTTGTCTATGTCTGTCATTTCCTTTGGGGCAAATTCATTTTGCAGGCTGCTGGCAAAATACGGGACTCAAAACTGGTTGGCTTTTATTATTTGGTATTAACTCTTTAAGAGGCAGCCACAGAGCTGCAGTTGATTCGGCTATATTGTTGGTTCAAAAGGGAATTTAATTACTTTAAGCCAAAGGCATTTCTAAAATCAAACGACAGGAAAGAGAGATTAACTGCTATTACGATGATGCTCTTGAAGCCAGGAATGAGAAAATCCAGCTATTTATGGCAATGAGAAACCTCAAAAGAAGAGCTACCAGTCACTTTTTGTTCTTTACTAACCTTGCAACAAAGTTTTATCTTCTTTCACTTTCCACTCATCCTGCTTTTGTTACAATTGTTTTATTATTAAGGTCAATGAAATGTTGAGTGGTATAGAGATTAGCCACATGTATTCACAAAACTGCAATATCCCAGGAATGGAAGGAGGTTCCAAAAACCAACTCATTCAACTACATAAGTCCCTTTACCATGTCCCCACTAAGTGACCAATGGATGTACCATTTTCTACCTATCGAAGTAGCCTACTCTGTCTTTGGATGCCTCTGTTAGAAAGTTCCTACTCAGTGAACTGAAGTCTCTCATTATGGCCTCCAATTTATTGTATCCTTAAGGGTCATGAAAAAACAAATCTAATTTCTCTTCCTACATGAAGTCGTTTAAATATCTAAAGAGAGAAATTCTGACCCCTTCTCTATCTCCATTCCTTCAAATGCTCCTAGTATGAAATGCTATTAAGTCCTCTGTCTGTGCTGAGCATAAACCAAAGAAACCAAACCCGCTGCCATCAAGTTGATTCAGACTCATAGTGACCTTATAGGACAGAGTACAACTGCTCCATAGGGTTTCCAAGGAGCAGCTGGTGGATTCGAACTGCCAATCTTTTTGGTTAGCAGCCACCAGGGCTCCATGCTGAGCATGTTAGCCCCCTAAAAAAGTAAATTTGTATACATGCCTAAGTTATTTTAACTTTTAAAAATAATTTTTAAAACTTTAAGTTACCTAAACATATTAGCTACCAATTTTAAATTAGATGAGCTGATGCTCAAGCATAGCAAAATTTCCTTTATAAATGTGTATACTTAGACTAAAACCCAATAAATTCAGTCAGACATAAGACTATTTTTAATACTATTTAAACAATTACGTCACCCTTAATTGCCCGTAATGTGTAACAGTCACACCAAAGGCTAGGCTTTAAACTAAATTTTAAATAAACATTTAAAATACCTTTCTACAAAGTTTTTGGGCTTTGTTCTGCAGTTTATTTGGCTAACAGGATGAATTCTAAATTCTGAAGTTATACAGCGATGATTACTCTTCCATAACTTTGACAACTTCCAGCCAAAGTCAAACAAAAAAGCAAAGCTCAAAACTGAATTAATCAGCCCAAGTCAAAAAGTCTGAATTGTAAAAAGACGTTTTAGTCGTCTGATGGTTGTAAGGTCCTGAGACGGCATGCATTATCTATCTCGAGATCCTCACTTTCAATGCCAGTAGAAGCTACCTCTCACATTTCATACATGCTGAGCTTATTTAGTAGTTCATAAAACACTCAACTGAGTACTTGCCACACGGACTGCTGTGAAAAGTTAACATCACTTACAAAATTATTAAACATTCACACACAATCACTTACCCAAGATTCATGGTATAAAACTGTTAGTAAATACACTGCATAATCATAATTCTGTCTCTTTAAAGGGCACCTTTAAAGACAGAAAGGAGGAAGTCAAAATTCTAAACATTCAATATAGAGAATAATCTGCCAAATATACAATATACAAAACATAAAGGATAACTTATAATCAGGTATTCCCTATCTGCTTGAGCAAAATTTGCTTCTTGGAAGAAAAGTTTATATAATTCATTACTTGAGGATACTGAATACTGGTATTATTTCCATCTAAAGCTATACAATATAATGCTGTACTATTGCTGCTGTATTTAAAATGGAAGTAATTACCTAACATTAGATTAAAATTCTACATAAATATGACACGCCATATTAAACTCTTAGGTTAACAAACTAATATAGAAAGGGAAACAATTCTAATTTCTTTAAATATAGAAATAAAGCCATCATATGACAAGTGACTTTATCAGTACTGTGGTATTATATTAAAGCTTCTGTTTATTTAATAGTCTTCTACTCTGAAAAACTGTTACATAAAGTACATATTCACATTGATACTTGTAAACTTAAAAAAAATAGCTACATTATTTGATACTGACAGAATTTGAAACAAGAACATTTTACAGGTTATTTAATTGTATAAACTAACATTATCTTACATTTTCTAAAGACAGTAAAATATTAATAACATATTTCACATCTATTTCCCTCCATATGATGATAATAATCTAAAGCCACAGTCCCCAACCTTTTTCTGCTTTCATACTGTTGCCACTATGTATATGTGTGATGCTACTTCTTCCTACCATTAAAGACCATGATGTAAAATTTAATTGATACTGACACCTCTAAATGCCTTGAAACTGGCAGGGAGGAGGGAAAGAGGAGACAGTTATCTGCTCACTTGCTCCTTCTCTAAAAGCAAGTCTTTATATTGTGACATAATTTAGAAACAAAGTATAATTCTAGAAATAAAATAACCATTTAGTAAAAACATACCACAACCTTTCTTTGCCCTATAAGATAAATTTAATACTGCTTTTAAGAACGTCTACCCTGACTCTGAAATTCTGCTTATTTACAAGTGTTTCGATAAATTAAATTTCCAGATATACACTTTAATAATTTTAATTTTGAACTATAAAATTTTTATACATTTTGACTTTGTAAAAAACTGTTTAAGCGTTAATCATTAGCAAATCATTCTTTTGTCTTCTTCCATATCTTCCCTAAGTTTTACATACAGGGATATATTAAAATGAAGATTAAACATAACAATAATTTAGCTAGGCAAGCCTCTCCATGTACATAAAGACCACAACAGCATTGGGCTAGTGTGAGCATGATATTAAAAACAGGAATTATACAACTTCTCTAATCTGCTAAGTTGATATAAGGAGAGGCTACCCCTATCTTCAATGTAATTTCTTAAAATAGGATTGCCAGGGGATTGGAGGACCATTAAACCACACGTGACCAATCTGTTGAACTTTTCTTTCTTTACCTGTCTGTTTTGATGGTAAGCACATCTGTGGTCTTGCAGTACCGCTCTCCTACAAGTTTAATAAGTTTCTTCTTTGCATGATCATCTAAATTCAGACTGGAAAGTTTAACCTTAAAAATAAAAAAATGAGAAATTTGAAAAAATTATTTTATATACTTTGTTTAGTGAAAAAGATAGTAGCAATATATTTATATTAACACTGAATCCAGTAAAAGGGAAACTTTTTAACAATAAAATTTAAAAACAACTTAAAAATTTACCATTTAGAAAAGTGTTCTGGTTTTTTATGTAACAAGTGGACAAAAAAAAAAGTGGCAAAGCTAATCCTTACTGTAATAATGGCTTTAAAATTCATGTTCACAGAACATTTTAATGTTCAAAAAATACGTAATGTTTATGCCATAAACTCATAAATTAGAAACAGTTGTGTGGTACACTCACGCCACCTGCTAGCATTCCAAGGCACTGCAACACTGTAGTCTTCAACCTGAACTAATACCCTGACTTTGAAGTTGGGTGGCACTGTCATTCCTTTTCCGAAATTCAAAAGAGTTCTCAAACTTTTTTTCCATGTTGCTATATTTCAAAGAATCAATACTGTACTACTAACATTATCTCCAAAACGAATCATAGGAGGTCATGGTTGTGTGTGCGTGTGTCTTCAAGTGCCCATATTTTAATTTGAAAAGAGCTATATGAATTGAGAAGTGTTTAAATTTGTGAAATATTTTCTCTATGCGCAAGTATGGTACAGTTAAAGAACTCTGGTATTACGCATAAGAATTGGGTTTATTTCTAGATTTGCCATAGATCAGCTATGTGATCTTACACAAATCATTTTCCTTCCCCAAGACTCAGTTTCTTCATTTATAAAGTGAAAAGGACCACTTGATTCACAGGATTTTTGTCAGGAATAAATGAGATTATATATAAGAAGCCTCCTCTAAAATCCTAAAAAAAAATATGTTCTTTTTAATTCTGATCTACTTTTTAACTAAGAAAAACATGATAAATAAAACAAAGGAAAAGAATCATATGATCATCTCTACTGATGCAGAAAAGGCATTTGATAAAATCCAACATCCTTTCCAAATAAAAACTCTCAGCAATAGGACTAGAAGGGAAATTCCTCAATATAATTAAGGGCATATATACAAATCCAACAGCCAACATTACACTCAATGAAGAAACATTGAGACCCTTCACCTTGAGAACAGGACTGCGATAAGGATGCCCATTATCTCCACTTTTATTCAATACTGTACCAGGAAGTCCTAGCCAGAATAGTAAGGCAAGGAAGAGAAATAAAAGGTATCCGAATCGGTAAAGAAAAAGTAAAACTATCTCTATTCTCAAGTGATATGATCCTATACATAGAAAATCCCAAAGATTCCACAAGAAAGCTACTGGATCTAATAGAAGAGTTCAGCAACATTGCAAGATATAAGATCAACACACAAAAAACTGTTGGGTTTCTTTATACCAACAAGGAGAATTTCAAAAAGGAAATCAAGAAAACTATACCATTTAAATAGCCCTCAAAATGATCAAATACCTAGGAGCAAACTTAACCAGGGATATACAAGAAAACTTTTATAAAACACTACAAAAGGCTAAAAAACCTACATAAATGGAAGGACATTCCACACTCATGGATTGGAAGACTTAATATTGTGAAAATGCCACTACTACCAAAGCAATGCAATCCAACTCCGATCCAGATTCTAACAACATTCTTTACTGAAACAGAAAAACTAATCACCGACTTTACATGGAAAGGAAAGAGGCCCTGAACAGTCAAAGCCTTACTGTAGAAGGACAAAGTAGGAGGCCTCACACTTCACCTCAAAACGTACTACACAGCTACAGTAATAAAAATGGCCTTATACTGGTTCAAAGACAAACACAACCAAACACCTTGTGAGATTGGTATTCTGGGTTCGAAGGCTTAGGACGATAGTCTCATGGGACAACTCGGTCGACTGGCATAATACAATTCATAAAGTTTATGTTCTATATCCTAGTTTGGTGAGTAGTGTCTGAGGTCTTAAAAGCTTGCGAGAGGCCATCTAAAATACAAATATTGGTCTCTACTTATCTGGAGCAAAAGAGAAAGAAAGAAATCAAAGACTCAAAGACGGAACTAGTCCACAGGACTAAAACCCCACCCGAATCATGGCCTCACCAATCCTGAGACCAGAAGAACTAGATGGTGCCTGGCTACCACTACCAACTGTTCTGACCAAGGCCACAATAGACAGATCCTGACAGAATGGGGGAAAAATGTAGAACAGAATTCAAGTTCTTAAAAAGTCCAGGCTTACTGGACCAGTTGAGATCAGAGGATTCCCTGAGACTATCACCCTGAGATACTCTTTAAGCCTTGAACCAAAACTATCCCGGTATCACCTTTTAGCTAAATAACAGATTGACTCATAAAACATCACCTGTGAGTACTGTGCTACTTTAAAAAATCATCTATATGAGATCAAATGGTCAACAATTATTGCAAAGCAAAGATGACAAGGTAAGGAGGCAGGCAAACTAGATTCCTGGAAATGGAACAACAAGAATGGAAATAATGAGAATGCTGACATTGTGAAAAATGTAGCCAGTGTCCCCGAACAATGTGCACAGAAATTGCTGAATGGGAATCTAATTTGCTGTGTAAATTTTCACTGAAAATACAATAAAATATTATTTAAAAAAAGAAAAAGAAAAACATGATATCACCTTTCTCTGAATTAAAAAATCTGAGTATCTCCAAATAATTTTTTATAATACTTGATTACCTCTGCAATATTACTTTAATCATGTCAGACTGTACATGCTTTAGTTCTACTGTTTAACCTATTTTTATCCTTGAATCACAAGCAAGCATCTACAACACCACACTGAGCCTCAACAGTCAGCAGGTAGAGTGAAAAGAGTCTAGAAATGCAGACATGAGTCAGGTAGAAGGGATACCAGGGAACGATGAAGGTATCACATGGCGGCATGAGACACAGAAAGGAAGCAAGAGGGAATGGTAGCAAGTGATATATGGTGGTGTACTTCAAATAAAGCAATGGGATTTTTTTTTAATGTGAAATAAAAATAAGCAAATCTTAGAACTAGAAAACACTTTAGCTATCACCTATTGTAGTACTGAAGACTGAGGCCCAGAAAAGGTAAGTTCAGAGATTTTTAACAACAAGGAGCTCAGCAACCATTGGTTGTTGTTGTTATCATTACTGTGAAGAAAAAGATCACGTTTACTAAGTTCTTAAAAATGTACCAGGTATTGCTCTATAGGCATTTTACATCAATCTGTGGAGTGATGTCAGCATGGTGGAATTTTAAGTACTTTATCCTTTTGCTTATCCGGATTTTCTAAATTTTATACAATAAACATATTGCTTCTTTTGGTTTTAAGACAGTTCAATCTCTCTAAAAGCGTAAATATATTGGTATGATATTTAAACTGTTCTATAGAATAAAAAAGGCTGGAAAGCTTCATTTCTTATTTCATGAAGATTACACAACACTGATAGCAAAGCCTGGCAAAGAAAGGAAACTACACATCAATCTTAGCTGTATCACTAGAAAAAATTTTAGAAATAAGACAAAGTCTGTGCTATTTCTTACCAAATCATGTAAAAATGGTTATATAGATTTTCAACAAATATTTGTAATGTTCTGAATTAAAATACAGACTACATGGAGCACAAAATTAACTTTTTGAAGATCCTGGAACACACCTCAAAGAGGTAGGCAGTCACATTCCAGGACAGATGAATCAAAAGTTTATCAGTCACTTGGAGAGTGGCTTTTACCAGAATAATGGAAAACAGTGTTAGAGAGGATGTGGAGAAACTGGAACCTTTATCCATTGTTGGTGGGACTGTAAAATGGTGCAGCCGCTGTGGAAAAGTTTGTCAGTTCCTCAAAAACTTAAATATAGATTTACCATATAACCCAGCAATTCCACTTTTAGGTATATACCCAAAAGACTTGAAAACAGGGACTCAAACAGATTCTTGTTCACCAATGTTCACTGCAGCAATATTCACAATAGCCAAAAGTTGGAAACAAACCAACTGTCCATCAACAGATAAATGGATAAATAAAATGTGGTATATATCCCCCACTGCTGTCAAGTTGATTCCAACCCCATAAGGTTTCCAAGGTTGTAAATCTTTATAGTAGACGCAGACTGTTCCATCTGTCTCCCATGGAGCAGCTGGTGAGTTCGAACTGCCAACCTTCTGGTTAGGCACCAAGCACTTTAAGTGGTATACAGATATACAATGGAATACTATTCAGCCGTAAAGAGAAATAAAGTTCGATACATGCTACAACACGGATGCACCTTTCAAACATTATGCTGAGTGAAAGAAGTCAGACACAAAAACACGAATATTATATGATCCCACTTACATGAAAAATCTAGAATAGGCCAATGCGTATAGACCAAAGTTTATTAGTGATTACCAGAGGCAGGTGCGAGGGAGAAATGGAGAGGTAATGCTTAAGGGGTACTGAATTTCTATTAAGGGTAATGAAAAATTTGGAAACGGATAGTGGTGATGGTTGCACAACATAGTGAATGTAATTAATATCACTTAATATTACATGTAAAAATGGTTCAAATGGCAAGTGTTGTGTTATATATATATCACCACAAGAAAAATTTAAAAAAACAAAAATGTCAGTTAGGGCTCACTGAAGAAATGGCTGGTTCTAGAATTGGGGCAAGGAATATACAAAATGAGCCTGGAGTACCTCAGAGTGCCAGAAATTAAGGAAATGCTCAAAAAACGAAAGTATGGGGGTATGTCGAAGGGACAGAGGAGCCAATGGAAAGAGCTCCCAAGTGGTCAAAGCTGGAATAATTTGAGCAACAAAATAAATATTGTATATTGGATTATTATCCAAAGTACAAAATAAATGTCTATGAGTTCATACTGACATAAATCGATGTTTGAATACACTTTTTAAAAGGGGGAGAATAGACAAATCTCCCAGACAGAAGAATTTCAAACAATTTATGTAGATAACCTCCTCGAGGTGGAGCATAACTCTCCGCCCCTTAACTATGGGCTTTGGAAGGCGACTTCCTTCTAAAAAGTACAATATGGAAAGGAAAGGAATTCTTGGATGGCACAAACTAAACAGTTAAGTACTCAACTACTAGACAGAAGATTGGCAGTTCGAACACACCCAGAGGCACTTCGGAACACACACCTGGCAATTTGCTTCCATAAGGACACGGCCTTGAAAACTCTATGGAGCAGTTTTACTCTGCACACATGAGGTTGCCAATTGGTGTGTGAATTATATTTCAATAAAGCTATTATTAAAAAAGTAAAAATGTAAGTATACAAAAACACTAACACACTATCAAAATGGGCAAATGATAAAAAAACAAGCATTCCGCAAAGGAAGACATTCTCAATCTTGCTTGTATTCAAAGATATACAAATTTTAAATATGAAACACAATTTTTTTAACCTATCAATTTGCTGGGTAATAATTACCTAGGGTTAGTGAGGGTACAGGAAAACAGGCTTTCTCACAATCTGCCAGTATTGTATTTTTTATATTTCTTGCAGAAAACTTCACAGTATCTATCAAAAAACTTCCAAAGACCCCTGGACACCCTGCTAACTCAGAACTAAAGCCATTCCCGAAGTCCACCTTTCAGCCAAAGATTAAATAGGTCTATAAAAAAAAACAGTAACACATGTGAGGAACATGCTTCTTAGTTCAATCAAGTATATGAGACCAAATGGGCAACACCTGCCCAAAAGCAAAGACGAGAAGGGAGGAAGGGACAGGAAAACTGGATGAACAGACACAAGGAACTGGGATGTCAAAGGAAAGGGAGAGAGTGCTGACACACTGCGGGGATTGCAGCTAATGTTGAAAAACAATTAAATTTTTGTATATAAATTTTTGAATGAGAAACTAATTTGTGCTGTAAACTTTCACCTAAAGCAAAATAAAATTTAAAAAACTCCAAAAGATCTTCACCCTTTGACACAACAGTTCCCCTTTTAGGAAGTTATCTTAGCAACATAATTATGCATATACACAAATATTAATCTCTAAGGATATTCATTATAACATTTTTCTAATAAAGAAAACTGTTAAAAAGCCTAATGTCCCATAATATGGATAACTTAAACATACTGTGGTAGATCTATGTTATGGAATTATTTGTGTCTCCTAATTCAGTCTCAGAAAAGGATCATGTCTAAATTGATCAGCATTGCACTTTGTTATGGATTGAACTGGAATACTAACCTCCATTCCTATATAATCCCATTTGGGAATCATTTTGTTATGTTAATGATGCCATCCCAACATAGGTATGTGTTAACTCCAATCACTTCTGAGATATAAAAAAGAGCAGATTAAGCACAGGAGCAAGCAAGCACAGATGGGGAAAACAGATGACATGCCACATAAAGATCACCAAGCAATCGAGGAAAAGAAGCTGAAAAGAGACAAGGGCACTCCCCTAGAGCTGACAGAACGAGAAAGCCTTCCCCTAGAGCCAGCACCCTGAATTCAGACTTTTAGCCTCTTAAACTGTGAGAAAATAAATTTGTTTGTTAAACCCGCCCACTTGTGGTATTTCTGTTATAGCAGCACTAAGAAACTAAGACACACTCCCAGCATCGAACACTGTCTCAGCACATAACAGATCCTCATTTATATGTTAGTATGTGTAGCCATTAAAAACAATATTAAAGAATGCTTATAAGATTAGAAAATGTTTAATTCATATTGTTAAGAGGAAAAGAGCAAATTACTAAACAAATACAGTATCATCCCATTAATATGTACAAAGGCTGGCTGTATATATACAACCATGAGCTCCTGTAATTAATAATGGTTATTTATGAGTGGTAAAACAATAGGCAATTTCATTTTGTACTTTAAAAATATTTTTATATTTTCTAAATTTTCTTTAACAGATATGTATTAATCTTATAATTGAACATACAAAATACTATTTTAAAATAATGTACCATAATGATGCTTTTTTTTTTTAAATACCTCTTACCCTTAAGGTTACTACTCGTGCTTTAGGGTTTCGAATGGAGGGTCCTGCTAACACATAATCAGCTGTGTCAACTTCAATCGGAAAATGCTTCTCGCATTTCTCATCACTGTCTAGTGCAGCCGGCCATTCAGTGCAAAAATCTAAGAATTACAAAAAAATTACCTCAATTATAGTTTTGCAAACAAATTCTCATTGTAATGTATGCTACCAGATAAACTCAAATTACTAAGGGAGATCATTCTCAGGTTACATGAAATGGAAGTACAGATTCTCTTCTGTACTTTACATATACATCTTCATCCCTCATCCCCTGTCTTCTTAGGTGTATTCTAATTAGGGAACTCAAGGAAATGATTTGGATATTTCAGGTTTGATGGGGAGTGGTATAGAGTTAAAAGGGAATTGTGACTTGATAGGAGCTTATTACAACTTTGCATGTATCTGTTATGGTACAATTTAATCACTCTTCCCCAACTAAAAGCAAACAGTTAATAGTGCCTAGTGTTTTTTAAAAAGCAACAGATAATATTAATTCACTTCCAAATGAAGGTTACTAAAGATCAACTGAAGGGAATTGAAAGAAGCTTTGAAAACGCTCTAAAAGGGAACTGAGATGTGGTCAACAATATTCCAGAATTTGAGGCGAATAAAGCCCCAAATAAAGTAGGTTCAAAAGTGGAGGTCATTCTTAAATGGTTTCTTACAGTAACTCATGCTTCTTCGATGTGGCTTCTGTGCCAATGGAGCTAAACAGAAAGAACAGATTGTCCTCATATTCACGAAAGACAGCTAGCTAGTCTAGAGAAGAAATGGGACTAGGTCTGACGCCTCGGCTACAGTGGGAAGTTTTCAGCACTGTGAACACGGCCCTCTGTCTATCTCCATGGCTCTCTATCTCGACATAGTGCAGGGCTATAAACCCAGGTCCCAACTGGGAATAAAACTTAAAGAAAAAGAGGTAGCTCCCAGCCTTTTGCAAGTATCAGTACTGATGCACTCCATTAACAGTAGGCTGGTTCCATCTTGCCCTACTCCTATCAAGTCAGTGCAGTAAAGAGTTCTGTGGTTGGGATGAAAACTTCGAGCACTATCAGTTTCCTCTCAGTGAAAATCTCACTCCTTAAATAGCCTCATTCCAAGAATAGCTGAAAGTAATTGCCTACGTAGGTCAAACACATTAGACCTCATGGATTCAAGCTTCCTCCAAAGAAGCATGACTGCAGGCAGATGTGGGAGCTCTTCTAGGTGATGATCAGGGACATTGAAAAGTACTTTGCCAATTATATCTCCCTGAGCTAACAATTTTCATATAGTAGATACTATATTTAGCTCCCATTTAGGTTTTAAAATCATAGTCAGCAAAATGTCATTCTGAGTTAGAGACTGAGATCTGGAACTAAATACATGTTAGCAAATTAAGTATAGCTAACACCATTCCCTAAACATCCTGTTAAAGAGATCAATACTCAGTCTCTTTGAAGGGAAAGAAATATCATTGCAATGGAGAACATTTTGACATTTAAAATGAACAGAGCAAGATTACTGAGGTTGAATTTCATTCCCATTATGGACTAATTCCAATATCTTGCACTGTAAGATGCATCATGGCCAAAAGAGAGACTAGTTTGGGGAATTTTATAAGCTTTTGGGTTTATATTGAATCTTTTCTTTTTTAAACTCTGGATAGGTCATTTCAATCACCAAAGAATAATTATAGTTTTTGAATTAAATTACCTAATTATATGTTTCAAAAAACAGAGGCAACTAGAAAGTACATATTGACTGCCATTAGGATTTATGCATCTGATAGGTAGAGCAATAGACTAGACTTTGGAAGACCTCGGTTTTTATTTAACGTCTGCCACTGATTATTAAAGATTTGGTAAATTACTGAACTTTTCTGTGCTTTAGATTTTCCATCTGTAAGTTAAGATATAAAATCTGAGCTGACCTACTTTGAAAAGAAAATTGAGAAGAAATATGTGAAAAGCCTTTGAGTTATTTGGAAGATATAATCTAAATCCAGAAGCTGACAGAAGTATAAAGGCAAAATTTTAAAAAGTTTAAAACACACACTTAAATATTGTAAAATATGCTATTATTTTGAATGTGCTGTATGAAAGCCTTTAATTTCAAAATTAGAGTATTTTAGAAATATTTCATGAAAACAATCAGTTTCTAGATTGGAAACACACATTTTAAGATAATGTTAAAAAAGTAGAAAAATGGAATTTATCACAGTATAGTGTATTTATTAACTGATTTTATAAAAGATCAAAAATTGATACATGACTTATCCAAATAGGGCAAAAAAATTCATTTGGACATAACCAAACAACTCATGGGATTGGTTTACTGGGTTTGAAGACTCGGGACCATAGTCTCATGGGACAACTTGATCAACTGGCATAAGACAATTTTTAAAAATGTTTTACATCCTAGTTTGGTGAGTAGCATCTGAGGTCTTAAAAGCTTGCAAGTCGCCATCTAAAATACAACTATTGGTCTCTACTCGTTTGGAACAAAAGAGAATGAAGGAAACCAGAGACTCAAAGAAGAAACTAGTCCACAGGACAAATAGCTCACACGAACCATGCCCTCATCTGTCCTGAGACCAGAAGAACTAGATGGTGCCTGGCTACCACTATTGACCGTTCTGACCAGGGATAAAACAGAAGGTTCTGGATGGAAAGGGAGAAAAATGTAGAAAAAACCTCAAATTCCTGAAAAAGGCCAACTTACTGGACCGACAGACTAGAGAAATTCTGAGACTATTTTCCTAAATACCTTTTGAACTTGGAACTAAAGCCACTCCCAGTGTCATCTTTCATCCAAATAATAGATTGGTTTATAAAGTAAACAATAACCCATAATCCATTGCCTTCGAGTTGACTCCAACTCATAGCGACCCTAAAGGACAGAGTAAAACTGCCACATAGAGCTTCCAAAGGGCGGCCGGTTGATTCGAACTGTCAACCTTTTGGTTAGCAGCCAAGCTCTTAACCACTGCGCCACTAGGGCTCCAAAATAAACAATATCACCCGTGAATACTGTGCTCCCTCATATAATCAACTGTATGAGACCAAATGGTCAACATTTACCCTAAAACAAAGATGAGAAGCTAAGGAGGGGCTGGGAAGCTAGATTAATGGAAACAGAACAAAAAGAATGGAAATAATGAGAATGTTGACATATTGTAAAAAAATGTAACCAATTTCATGGAACAAACTGTATAAAAATTGTTAAGTGGGAATCTATTTTGCTATGTAAACTTTCACCCAAAACACAATAAAATATTAAAATGAAAAAAAAATTCATTTTGAGTGGTGGTCAGTGTTAGTCCAATTCCAGGCACAAACAAATCATATTGATTTGTATCTGTTGTAAAAACTCTGTAAATATTTTCTTCCATCTTTTTATGTATGTGTTTTCCATAAGTCATCAATAAGTTCCTAAATTACCTGTGAGCAAGGATTATGATTTAGTTCTGTTTATTACAGCACCTTGTAGAGTGGTCTGCAAAAAAAAAAGTGCAGACTTAACATCTAACCACTCACTGAACACAACTTAAAAATCCTTTAAAAAAAAAAACAGAAATCAACAATGACTCAGAATATAAGGCTGAGATTCTTATCTCAGTATATTAGAAATGAGATTCTTCATTTTACATTCAAAGTCAATACTAAGTTCATATAGGAAAACAATACTAAGTTCATATAGGAAAACAACCACTTACCTTTAAGAGCTTCACAGTGTCTTTTAATTGCTAGAGGAGTCAAATGCAGAAAATTGGGGATCTAAAATAGAGTAAAAGATAAATTAACCAAATGTCTTAAAAACACGAAAAAGAATTTTCTCATAGAAGTAAATTATAGGTAAAACAAGCATTGTAGTAAATAAAATTTGATAGCTTTTTACAAAATTAATACTGTATGTCACAAATGTGTATTTAAGAAATAAATTTCTTGAAATACAAATTAAGTACTCTGTACCTTATGACAAAAATAATGTTGGAAAAATAAACATCACTTTATGCTACTCTTTGAAGTATTAGAGCTACAGGTGTACATGTGTGTTTCCCTTACAAAACTGAAAGCAACCAAGGATACAGTTCATTAATTAATCATCTCCAAATCCCTGGACTACATAGCATGGTGGTACATTTCTACTCTGTACTTAATAAACATTTTATGATTTGAATGAAGGAATAAATGAAGTTAATAAGAAGTTGAGAATATATTTATGATAATACATTAAGAGGCTACCTAATCATTCACAGGGTGAATGAAAATTTAGGAAAGGTCAGAGATTTGATTAATTCAAATAATTTGCATTTACTAACACAAGTCTTAAGCATCTAAAGAGAAAATTTAACTTAAAGAGACTCAATTGGAAAGAAAATTTTGCTTCAAGAAATAAAGAAGTTAAAGCTGGTAGACTATAACAATAATACTAAATGATATTCTACCTTTCTGAAAAGTTTCAAAATCTCTCTTTTAAAAGTAGAACCCTCATGGAAACCTGTCATGGGTGAAAGTTCTGAATGTTTCAAAGAAGCCGTTTAAGTCCTGTCTAGATATGCCAAGAACAATTTACAATGTTTTAAATCAATTAAAAGATATAATCTTGTCTCCAAAAAAAGCAGAACCCTCAACTCCCAATTCTCAATCCAAATTAGGCTATTTTACTTTTCTCAAGTCTACTAGGCAGGTACAACATAGAAAAGAAAAGGCAAAAAGGAAAGCAACTGGACTAATTAATTACATTCTTAAATGCCTAGGAGGATTCTTTTAGTCAAAATAAAAATATAACATCGATTACATGGAAAAAAAATTAAAACACAGTAAGCTAGTATATACTGAACTTGGAAGTATAATGGAGGAAGAGGGGGCATCAACAGTTATTTAAGCATGTTATAAGTCTTAGCCAATGAACTGGCAACTTATCTTACCTTTAGAAGTTCTAGATTTCCCTCCTTTGCCATGGGCACTCCCCTTTTGACTGGATAACCCATTCGAACAGGAAGAGGTACTGCAGATGGTTTAAATGGTGCTGCAACAGGGTAAACACTAGGCCAGTCTTGGTCAACGGCCATTTTCTCTGTCCTAGGAGGTAGTGTCTTAGGAACATAAAGTAGATTAATGTTTTAAATATGAGCATCTTCTTTAATTTGAAAATTTAAAAAGCTGCAATTAAGAGAAATATAAGCAGAGATACAAGCTACATAAAAGCTGACCTCCAGAGAGCTGCTGTTTAAATGAAAAAAAAAAAAAAAAAAATCAAAAACAAGCCTACCTAAATATCTTTGCATTGTTTGCTCAAACCGTCTAGCAAGGATCCTCTTTAATATCACATTTCTTTCCCTAAAATCTTTTCTATTTTGTTTAATTAGGCTTTAGCAAACTTTTTACATTTTGTTTATGAAGGGGTGAGGTGCCAATACATTTTGAAATAATTTTTTTAAGATTTCTCTGATCAGTGCGTGAGGTAATATTGAGAACTTGGAAATAAGGAATAATGAAAATAAAAGAGTTAAACTAACTGAAAAATACGTAAGAAATTATATACTACCTCCTATGCCCAGAAAATAGCTATTTGAAGCTTAGTCAATCTCATTAACATGTATTTAAAAGAAAAGAAAAAAAAGAGCTGTATTAAGTAGAAGGGGATGGCCAACCTATAAAAGTGGGGTTTAAAGAGGCAAACTCAGCAATACCCATCTAAGCACCATCGAAGACAGTGTAGCATGTGTCCTGCAGGCAGGTAATATGCCTGTGATAATGACTGCTTTAGACTATGGTTAATTTGGTACCATTTAACTTCTAACTAATAAGCCTTTGCACTGACTCCATGATCACCAAGTGATCTTACAATCTGGATTCCCAATTACAAGGTGACACTTAAATGGTGAGACTGATGTGTACATTCTAGGCTGCATGACTGTTACAACTGTCATTAAAAATAATTCTATATTCTTGTTTATATATCTGTTTACTAGGAGTATGTGAGTGAATCCACCTCTCACAGATGATCCATTTTCTGGGTATTGACAAAAATCAGTCGAAGACTAGAGCCTGCCAGAACTGTGGAAGCCACCAAGTAAATGTCACCTTGTGAAGCCTTCCCTGGCAGTACCCTCTGCCTCATCCTGAATATATGCCTCACATCAGAGCTTCAGAAACTAGTAAGACAGTATACAGTACAACACACTGTTTACCTTTCTTCTTATCAGTCTTTCACTTCTGGGTGTTTTAATGTTTTCTGTTGCACCTACAAGACAAAACAATAGTTACAGAGAATTTTAAAATGCAGAGTTGTTCAATATCGATCATGATTACACAATTCTAGCAAAATTTAAAGTATTCAGTAACATAAAAATGAAACAATAACGTATTTTTTGTAAGCTTCTGGGCGAAAACCATCTTAATAAAAACAAAAAGTCAGAAATAGTTAAGAAAATCCCAGTTATTTGAATATAAAGCTTACTGTAATTGCTGATACGGTGAACTCATCACCTAAAGAAATACCTGCAATAATACTGAGATTCACAGTAAAATAAACTCTCTTAAAGTATCTGGTTAGACGTAAGTATTTTGAATTTTTATAAAGATATTTGGTTTGAAATGTTCTGATTATAAATATACTTGTTCATATTTGGGATTTTTCTATTCTTTATAAACCACCCTTAAAAAGCAACTCCTCAGTTTTTCCTTTTCTACTATATATTAGAACTGCAGACGCAACAATAACACCAATAACAAAAATCACAGCCATTCCTTATAAACAACATGACTGTAAAACAAAGTAGATCATTTACATACATACATTTTAAAATATTACCTTATACCTCTCTAAATAAACATTTTACTATACTAAAACAATCATAATTCTATTTATTGATCACTTCCACATGCCAGACACTGTGCTAAATGCTTCCCGTTATCTCTTTTAATCTCATTCCTCACAAAATGTACGTACTATTATTATCCTTACTTTAGAAGACAATGAAGTGACGCTCAAAGAGGTTAAGCGACCCTCCTAAGGTTAAATGCTAGCATCCAGGGGCACTAACAGAACCAAGTTTTGTTGATTCTAGAACTTGTGCTCTTAAACACTGTCTTATACTGTTTTCAATGGAAAAAGCATTATCCTAATGTCAGGTTTAGTGCAAAAACATCAGTATCGAGGACTTTTACTTGCAGCCATGGTGTAAGAACAGGGATCAGGTTTACCCTCTGTCATGGACTGAACTGTGTCCCTCAGAAATATGTGTGTCAATTTGGCTAGGCCATGATTTCCAGCATTGTGTGACTGTCCACCATTTTGTCATCTGATGTAATTTTCCTGTTGTGTTGTGAATCCTGTCTCTACGATGTTGATGGGATAGGATTAGCAGCAGTTATATTAATGAGGCAGGACTCAATCTACAGGATTGGATTGTGTCTTGAGCCAATCTCTTTAGAGATATGGAAGAAAGAGGCAAGCAGAGAGACAGGGAACTCATACCACCAAGAAAGGAACACTGGGAGCATAGCACGTCCTTTGGACCCAGGGTCCCTGCACCGAGAAGCTCCTCGACCGGGGAAGAGTGATGACAAGAACCTTCCTCCAGAGCTGACAGAGAAGAGAAAACATTCCCCTGGAGCTGATGCCCTGAATTTGGACTTATAGCCTACTAGACTGTGAGAGAATAAATTTCTATTTATTGAAGCCATCCACTTGTGGTATTTCTGTTGTAGCAGCACTAGATAACTAAGACACCCTCCAACCTGAAATAGCTGAAAAAATGGACAAAATATATGATAACAATGGTTTTCAGACACTGGACACAGGTGGCACAGGATACTCATCTTTGAGAGAAGAGAAATGAGCAAGGTGAGCCCAACATTCAATAACTGACCCAGCTTACTTCCTGGAGAGAATTTCCAGAGAGCACTCAAACTGAGCCCAGCCATCTCCTTCAGTTAAGGAGGCAGAGTCGAGAACTGGGAGAGGCCAACTGCAGTGCAGAGTATCAGAAAGGAGAGAGCTGCACAGAGTGAGCTCCAGAAATCTTCAGAGCGTTACCCTTGGGTCTTCAGCTGAGTAATGATCAGTACATGCATGTGAAGAGACTACCTGAATCAGGACGATAATCCCCTAAGAGGAACACGTGGAACAATCATTGAAGCTCATAAACATAGATAGCTGCTACTGAGTCAACTCCAACTCATGGAGACCCAAAGTACAACAGAACAAAACGCTGCGTGGTCCTGTGTCATCTTCACAATCACCAACATGTTCAAATCCATCATGCAGGCTACACTGCCAATCCATCTCACCAACAGATTTTTACCCATGAGGGGGGGAAATCAATCAACAGAAGTGGAAACAGAAATCACACAGATAATAGAATTAGCAGACAAGGATATTAAAATAGTTATTCATAACTAAATGTTCAAAAAGGCAGAAGAAAGCATGAGCACATTAAGATGATCATGTTAAGGAGAGGCATGGAAGACGTAAAAATGACCCAAATTTTTAAAAAGAGCTAATTTGAACTTGTAGAAATAAGAACTACAATGTCTGAAAATGAAAAATACACTAGATATCAGTTAAGATGGATTAAACAATGCAGAAGAAAAGATAAGTGAACTTAAAAATACAGCAAAAGAAACTATCAAAATAAAACAAAAAAATAGAATCAAAATAAAACGTGTGCTGTGGAATAACTTAAAGCAGCCTAACAGATGGGCAATTGGAGTACCTTAAGGAAAGGAAATGGATAGAAAAAACTATTTGAAGAAATAGTAACTGAAATTTTTCCAAATTTGTTCAAACTATAAACCCACAGATCTAAGATGTGCAATGAACCCTAAGCAAATGAAACACAAAGAGATCTATGCCAAGCCATAGGATAATCAAACTGCTCAAAAGCAGTTGGAGAAAAAAATATATTATGGCACAGAGGAACAAAAATAAGGACAACAGCAGATTTCACATCAAAAACAATGCAAGTTATGAGATACCACAACTTTAAAATGCTAAAAAACGAACAAAAAACCCTGTTAACCTAGGATTCTATATTCAGCAAATCTTTCAAGATTGAGGCGATCTTCAATTGGCATAACAAAGCTTATTAAGAAAATGTTCTGCATCCTACTTTGGTGAGTGGTGTCGGGGGTCTTAAAAGCTTGCAAGCGGCTATTTAAGATGCATCAATTGGTCCCAACCACCTAGAGTAAAGGAGAATGAGGAACACCAAAGACATAAGCAAAGTATTAGCCCAAGAGACAGAAAGGGCCACATAAACCACAGATTTCATCAGCCTGAGACCAGAAGAACTACATGGTGCCTGGCTACCAGCAATGACTGCCCTGACAGGGAACACAACAGGGAGTCCCTGATGAAGCAAGAGAAAGGTAGGTTGCAGAACTCAAATTCTAGTAAGAAGACCAGACTTAAAGGTCTGAATGAGACTGGAGGAACCCCGGAAAGCATGGCTCCCATATTCTCTAT
This sequence comes from Trichechus manatus latirostris, assembly GCF_000243295.1. Classification (NCBI taxonomy): domain Eukaryota; kingdom Metazoa; phylum Chordata; class Mammalia; order Sirenia; family Trichechidae; genus Trichechus; species Trichechus manatus. Next base: position 5,756,558 of record NW_004444048.1, on the reverse strand, counting down.
CAGCCCACAACTAAAACAATTTCCGAGGCCAACTCTTCAGACAGGGATTGGAGTGGACTGTGGGACATAAAGCGATACTTGTGAGGAGTGTGCCTCTTAGCTCAAGTAGATACAACAGCCCAAATGGGCAGCTTCTGTCCGGAGGTGAGATGGGAAGGCTGAGAGGGTTAGGAGCTGGTTGAATGAACATGGAGAATCAGGGGTGGAAAGGAGGAGTGTGCTGTCACAGTATGGGGAGAACAATTAGTGTCACATAACAACGTATGTATAGATTTTGTATGGGAGACTAACTTGAAATGTAAACTTCATTTAAACTACAACAATAAACAAAAGAAATAAAAAGAAGTTAAAAAGATTTAGGTGACCTTCATTCAATAACAGGCGCTCTGATGGCGCAGTGGTTAATCGCTCAGCTGCTAACCGAAAGGTCGGTGGTTCGAACCCATCAGCCGCTCTGCAGGAGAAAGATGTGGCAGTCGTTTTGTAAAAGACTACAGCATTGGAAACCCTATGGGGCAGTTCTACTCTGTCCTATAGGGTTGCTATGAGTTGGAATTGACTTGATGGCAATGGGTTTGGGTTTTTTTGTTTCATTTTCATTCAGCAGAGATTATAAGGAAGCTTGGAGGAATCTAGTGAAAATGAGAGATTTGTAAACAGAGAAGTGCCCTGTAACGTGACAGGTGTTGTAAACCTCTTACCTCTGATTTTTTTCAGACAAAAGCTGTAAGAATTCATTCCCATCAGACGTATACTACAAGAAACGTTAAAGTGCACTTGCAGTTCTCTATGCAACAATGCTCCTCCCCCCAGATACTTGCATGGCTCTGGGGTTTGCTCAAATGCCACCTCCTGAGAAAGGCCTTTCCTGATTACCCTATCTTATCCCACTCTACAGTCATTACTCTCCTAATCCACGGATCTCAATACTCTGTTTTTCCTTCATAGCACTAATCTCTACCTGACATTTTACTTAGTCATTTACTTGTTTATAATCTGATTTCCCCAAAAGAATGTAAACTCCATGAGTCCAGGGACCTTGCTGTATCCCCAGTGTCTAGAACACTGCCTAGCACATAGGAATTCAATAAGCATTTGTAGAATAAATGAGTAATAGACAAGCATTAAAACTATGAAGAGCCACGTATGACACGTTAAGAAATTTAATTTATAACTTATCTCAAAACAACAAGAAATCTTTCACACGTTTTGAACAAGAAAGCAGCAGGAAAAGATTTGCTCTTCAAAACACTTCACTGTAGGGGAGCTAGAGTGGAAGAGAGACCAGTAAGGAAACTATTATAGAAGCAAGAGATGATGGCCTAAAGTGGGTTGTTAGCAATAAGAAGAGAGTAGATTAAAGACATTATAAAGAGCAGCACAGATAGGACTTGATGAATCACTGGACGTGCTCCCTCTTGGCTGAGCCTTTCTTGACTTTGGTCGATTTCTCCTCAATGCTCCCCCATCACTCTATGCACTCTTGTGTTACAACACCTCTCACGCCACATGATATTTCCCCATTTACAAAAATGTCTTTTTCACTAGACTCCTCCAAGCATCACGATAATCTCTGTTGAATGAAGGTCATCTCAATAATGCTTGTTGAATGAAGTTCACCCCACTTGGAGACCTTAACTAGGCCTAGAATTCTAATCTACAGCTCGCTCTAGGATAGCTGTATCCTTCTCTTAACGTTGGGGAAAATCAGCGGTTCAACACTGCCCCACAAACATGACCGAGAACCAGTAACGAGAAAGAGACCCCGAGCCAGGGGTGGTAGGCGGGACCACCAGAAAGCGCAGGCTCCGGGGAAAGGTGGGCGGAAGCTCGCGGCACCAGCACAGGACCCAGAGCAGAAACCACCAGCTAGGAACCGGGCAACACACGCAGAAGATAAACCTAAATCCGCGACTTCCACATTAGGCCGACAAGCAACCAGCGGGCAGAGGATGCACGGGCCTCCGCGGGGCGGCACTAGCTCCGCCACGGCGGCGGCCATCATGGGTCCGGAAATCCGTCCTCTCACCTACCCCAAATCCCGGGGCGACGCGGCAAACCACTTACGCAGCCTTGGTCTCGGCGTTCGAGTGGCCGGAGACACGGCGGTAGAGAAGGCACGCAGGGTCCTGGCCCCCGGCTGAAGGGCCAGCCATGCCGAGAGCCCGGCGGCCGCCATAGCTGTGAAGACGGCAAGCCAGAGGGGACAAGCGTGGTCCAGCTTCTGCGCAGGCTCGCCCCGTCTTGCAACGCCTCCAGGGTGGGGAAACGGGAAAGGCGGAGCTCTCAGTTGAGTTCCGAGCCCAGTGTTCAAGGAGAAAATAACCAGAAAAAATAGAAAAAGGTAACAGAAAACGAAACAAAGAGATTAAAAAAAAAAAAACTTCGAAGCAATCAGATCAAAGACAATTTCAGATAAGGACCAGAAAGGGATGAGGGAAATGATGGCCAACAGAGAAAGGGAGAAGGTGTGGTCCAGGTGAGGACTTAAGATGACCCAGGAATCAGGCAGTTTACCCTAGAATCCAAGGAGTCCCTGGATAGCGCTAACAGTGACTTGAGTGCTAACTAAAAGGTTGGCGGTTTGAATCTATCCAGAGGTGCCTGGGAAGAAAGGCCTGGTGATTTGTTTTTGAAATGTTATAGCCGTGAAAACGCTATGGAGTAGTTCTACTCTGCACACATGAGATTGCCGTGAGTCAGGCCCTAATTTAATCACTGGTGTCCTTAAACCAAAAAATCAAACTCAGTTGCCATCAAGTGGATTCTGACTCATAGAGACCCTATAGGTGCCTTAAAAGAAGAGGGAAATCTGGTCAAGAGACACAGACGAGGAAGAACCTATGTGACCATGGAAGCAGAGATTAGAGTGGTGCATCTCTACAAGCCAAAGAATGCAAAGAATTGCCAAGCAACTGCCATATAAGCTAGGAGAGAGACATGGAACAGATCTTCCTCATTGCCTCCAGAAGGAACCAAACCTGCTGACACCTTGATTTCAGACTTCTAGCCTCCAGAACCATGAGACAATAAATTTCTCTTGTTTTAAGCAATTCAGTTTATGGTACTTTGTTATGACAGCCCTATGAAACTAATCGCCCTGGTGGCAGAGTGGTTAAGAGCTTGATTGCTAACCAAAACGTTGGGAGTTCACATCTACCAGCTGCTCCTTGGAAATCCTGTGGGGCATTTCTGCTCTGTCCTATAGAGTGGCTATGTGTCAAATTGACTGGACACCAATTTTTTTTTTTTTTTGGTATGAAACTAA
>NW_004444048.1:5713484-5753190 GCF_000243295.1 Trichechus manatus latirostris | reverse complement strand
TATGAAACTAATACAACCATTTATTTGAAGTGTGATGCAAAGATTGACATACAGTTAGCACTGTGTGTGCCTTTAACTGTTATGAACTATCTAGTTAGCTAGATTGTATATCAGGTTAGAACTACAAAAAGTCAGAACTCATCAAAAAAAAAAAAACCTGTTGCCTTTGAGTCAATTCCGACTCATAGCAAACCTATAGCAGCCCAGCTCTTAACCACTGCACCACCAGGGCTCCCAGAACTCGTTAAGACCTAGATAATGTTCATCATTTAATTGGTTATTTTCTACCATGGGATGGATCAATCTACAGTCCTTAATAAAATTATCCTCTGACTATTTTTAACAGTAAAAGCATGGCCTTATTAGTCAGATGGATGTGGGGTTTGAATCAAGACTCTGCTTCTTTGTGATCTTGGGCAAATCCATCTAACCTCTCCGAGCTTCAGTTTCATGGTATATACATGAGTTACCAAGAATCACATAGTTTTTCAACTGGAAAGGATCTGAGAGGTGTGTAAGTCACTCGTAATAAAAATATTTTCTTCAGTCTTCATGATAAAATGATCCAACATATTGTACAAGCAGGGCTGGCTTCATGGGCATGCAACTTACACTTAGAAGGGCCTCATGCTTGGTTGAATGCTCTACTGGCACCATCTTGAAATTCTTAATAATTTTTTTAATAAGGGGCTTCACATTTTCATTTTGTAGTGGGCCCCACAAATTATGTAGAATAATTTTAAATGTTAAAAGTTTTTTACAATGGGTTTTTACTATATCTAAAACCTAGATTAGTTGAATGACTTTCTGTCAGACAACTACTTTTAATCAAAATTAACTTCATTATCAAAAGTGGGTGGATTATAGTATGTACATACAAGTATGGCAAACAGACAATATTTAAAAATCTAGGTATAAGGATGGATCTTGCAAACTTAAATGTCTGTCAAAACTATTGATTAAATATACATACAATAACCAGTTGCCTTTGAGTAGATTCCAACTCATGGCAACCTCATGTGTGTCGGTGTAAAACTATGCTCCATAGGGTTTTCAATGACTGATTTTTTAGAAGCAGATCACCAGGCCTTTCTTCTGAGGTACCTCTGGGTAGACTCCAACCTCCAACCTTTCTGTTAGCAGCTGAGTGCATTAACCATTTGCCCCACCCAGTGATTCCATACATACAATATAGAGTACAATTTAGAACTATAGATCTCAGTCCTGTTTGACCATTAAACTCCCTTCAGAAGATTTTTTTAAAATACCGTCATCAGGGCCCCTCCCTCCGAGGTTCCAGTCAATTGGTCTAGGGTATATTGGGGGCATTTCTTTTTAAAGTTACCCAAGTGAATCTAATATGCAGGTAAGATTGAGAACTACTGATGTCAGCCTTAAAAAGGATGAAGTGGATGTAAATCTATTAGCATGGAAAGATAGCCACAAAATGGTTAAAATTTTTTGAAAAGTAGGTTATAAAGTCTTCATGGATCATATGATCCCATTTGTGGAAAATATTTTCATGTGCTATCTATGTTCTGGAAGGGCAAACAGCAAACTGGAAGAAGTGGGCATGAGGTGGAACTGTGCCTAGTGAAGACGTGACTTTCTCTACTTCTCTACTTGTATTATTACACAAGAATGCAGATTTTAAAAAAATTAAGCAAGAATGCAGTAAGTTTAAAATCAGCAAAAGCATCCCATTTTTATTTTTCATTTAAAAAAACTTTAGTGAGGCTTTAACTGATAGCTTCCAGATGTTTATAATGTGAATGCTTATAATTTATACAAGATTCTCTGAAATTTTGGTAAATTCTTTAATTAAAAACCTTACACTTCACTACATAAAATATTTTCACAAGTTTTGTCTCCTTTGAATTAGTTGAAGTCATTTGCATTTTACAGATAAGAAAATAGACAGTTAAGCCATTTGACTTTGCTCTTCTGAGCAGAATTGAGACTCAAACCTACATGCGATTTCAAACTGAATGTTCTTTTTACTATATTACAGTACCTTTGCAGGAGCCCTGGTGGCTCAATGGTTAAGTGCTCAGATGCAAACTGAAAGGTTGGCAGTTAGAACCCACCCAGCGGCTCCAGAGGAGAAAAGACCTGGCGATCTGCTCTCCTACAGATTATAGCCTAGGAAACCCTGTGGGGGCACCTCTACTCTGTCATATAGGGTCACTATGAGTCAGAATCAACTCGACGGCACACAACAACGACAACATACTGCATACCTTCTTAGTAGCTTCCTCTACACAGAATGTCTGCAGACGGGGTCACTATACATTGAGGAAAACATTTATTGCTTAACAACTTCAAGAGATGCCTCCTGGGCCTATTCACACCCAGCTTACAGAGGACTAACATGCTTTTCTTGGTCTTTTGGTTTTCTGGGATAAAGAAATAAAGACAAATTTATTTCTGCCCTTGCATGTTTTCTTATTATTTAAGAAATTTGGAAATACAGCCTTCTAATTGTGGTATGGTTCATACACCCCCCCATCCAATCATCAGCAAATGCTATATGCTTTACCTTCAAGCGTATCCCAAATCTCATTTCTTCATCCCTCCTCCTCTACCACCTTGGTCCAGGCCAACCTTTTCTCTCACCTGGCTTACTGTAATAGCCTCTTAGCTGCCCCCTGGGCCCTGCTGCTACTCTTTCCTCCCTGAAATGTATTCTCCATCCCTCAATCAATGGAGAATTTTAAAGTGTTAAGTCAGATCATAGCATTTCTCTCCTCATATCACTCAAAATAAAATCCAGAGTCCTTCTTCTGGCTTACAAGGCCCTGCCTTATCTATTTGCTGGCTACTTCTCCGATCTCCTAGCAGAGTGATCTTCTATCACTCTCCCCCTGGATCACTCTGCTCCATCCACACAAGCCTTTTTTTGCTGTGCCTTAAACGTATTTGATCTACTCTCATTTCCACCCTTGCATTTGCTGTTCCCTCTGCCCAGCACACTCTTCCCCAGGTATCTGCACTGATGTTTTCTCACTTCACTGAGGTCTCCGGTCAGTTGCCCCCTCCTCACTCAGGCCTTCCTTAACCAGCCAGTATAAAATAGCACCGCCTTCACTCTCCATCCCCTTAAAAACTAAACCAAACCCATTGCCATCAAGTTGATTCCAACTCATAGTGACCCTATAGGACAGAGTAGAACTGCCCCATAGGGTTTCCAAGGAGAGTCTGGTGGATTCAAACAGCAGGATCTTTTTGGTTAGAGACCAAGCTCTTAACCACAGAGCCACCAGGGCTCCTCCGGGCTTTTTCTTTAGAGCACTCCTGATATTTTTAAAATATATACATTTTAAATATACATACCTGTATTTGTTTATTGTCTGTCTCCTGCTTTTAGAATAGAAACTCCCTGAAAGTACAGACTGTTTTTTTTGTTTTCACTGCCGGATCCTCAGGGCATAGAACAGGGCTTACCAATTACAGTAAAACGTGCTAAAGCTGGAAGCTGTGTAAGGTGGAAACCTGTCAGAGATGGAAAATACAAATATTTTCCACTAAAAGTAGCGATAGAAAAGTGGTAAGACTGCACCATCAAAGATGGAAAACTTGCCAGACCTGGAAAAACAAGGCAGTCCTGTCGAGTTCCAGCTCTCACAGGTTTCACTGTAATAGACATTCAGCAATTATGTGTGAATGAATCTAACTTCCATTTACACTTTTAAACTTTTTTTTGGCAATATATCAACCCAATGACTCGAAATGGCAGAAGCTGAGTTTGCCTCTATTCTATTGGAGATCTGTTCAGCAAGAACTGCATTATCAGTGACCAGGTCATTCTCCAACAGGAGCAGCGGCAGGGGCCTAAGGCCAGGAAGTGCAGCAGAAATGAGCACAGTCCTAAGGCTGCAGTTGGAGGTTGTTAATATTCCTTGCAGACCCTATAAACCATCTAGCATCTTTGTAGGTGGGGGTTCTTTGTGATCTCAGCAATCTTGGTAGCTTAGAGTGGAAGAAATAACTTTCTTTACACGATGTCATGGTTTGAATTATGTCCCCCAAAAAATGTGTGTATCAATTTGGCTAGGCCATGATTCCTGGTACTGTGTGATTTTCCTGTATGTTGTAAATCTGCCTCTATGATGTTAATGAGGGAGGATCGGTGGCAGTTGTGTTAGTAAGGCAGGACCGGATCTACAAGACTGGACTGTGTCCTGAGGCAATCTCTTGAGATGTAAAAGACGGAGGTGAGCAGAGAGACAGGGGGACCTCATACCATCAAGAAAGCAGTGCCAGGAGCAGAGCGCGTCCTTTGGACCAGGGTCCCTGCGCAGAGAAGCTTCTAGTCCGAGGGACACGGAAGAGAAGAAGGCCGACAGAGAGAAAAAGCCTTCCCCTGGAGCTGATGCCCTGAATTTGGACTTTTAGCTTACTTTGACTGTGAGGAAATAAACTTCTCTTCATTAAAACCATCCACTTGTGGTATTTCTGTTGTAGCAGCACTAGGTGACTAAGACACACGACTATAAAAAAAGAGTATGGGCTTTGTAAGTTGGCCGACCTTAGTTTATATTTGTTATGAGCCACTTACTAGCTTTATGACCTTGGCAAAGTTATTTAACCTCTCTGATTTGTACAACAGAAATAAATACTGTCTTAGTTATCTAGCACTACTATAACAGAAATACTACAAGTGGATGGCTTTAACAAACAGAAGTTTATTATCTCACAGTTTAGGAGGCTAAAAGTCCGAATTCAGGGAGTCAGCTCTAGAGGAAAGCTCTCTCTCTGTTGGCTCTGGGAGAAGGTTCTTGTCATCAATCTTCCCCTGGTCTAGAAGCTTCTCAGTGCAGGGATCCCAGGTCCAAAGGACACTCACCTCCTGGTTCTTCATCCTTGTTGGCATGAGCGTCCCCTCCCCCGTCCCCTCACCACCCCCCCACCCCGTCCATTCTTTCTTTTATATTTCAAAAGATAAAACATAATCTTGTAGATTGAGTCCTGCCTCATTAACATAACTCTCTCTAATCCTGCCTCATTAACATCATAGAGGTAGAATTTATAACACATAGGAAAATCACATCAGATGACAAAATGGTGGACTATCACACAATACTGGGAATCATGGCCTAGCCAAGTTGACACACATTTTTGGGAGACACAATTCAATCCATAACAAATACCTACCTTTTAGAAGTGTGGATTAGCAATAATATATGTAAAGCATCTAGCATGGCATATGAGTTCAATAAATAATGATGATTCTTCTTTGTACAGTTGGCCTGGGATAAGGAAAGTTTTCATGGTTTTTATATGTGAATACACGTTCCTTACCATAAATGCTAAACAAATATTATTACAAGGAATTGTTATAGGGATAACTGTTTATAGGTAAAGCTAACACTCAAGCAAATCTCAAAGAGAATCCCACCACGATCCTCTCTGTGCAGCACAAACAGCTAGGGGTGAGGCTGGAATAAGGAGGGGTTTAGAGGAAAAAGCAGTGTGAGGTTTTTGTTAGGAATCCCAAATTGAAACTGCTCTTAATATTATAACTGTAACTAAACCTGTCACCACCTTACTCTATCCACCTCCCACCTACAGCAATAAACACACATTTTATACTTTTGAATGTTAGACACATTATTAAAAAAAAAAAGACTTATTTTTTGCAAACCAAACTTTAAGGGTGGCTTTATTATCTTCTCCCATTTTTATTACTGAGTGAATGAACAAACAATTAAACTAAATGATAAGTTTTTCCTGAAATACAGCAAGAGTTTTTTCTCTTCATAATCATGACACTAATCCTTTAACCCAGGAAACAAAACGGGGAGGAGGGGAGTCCTTTCCTGGAATGATGCAAGTAGACGGGCTTGTTTATTAAAATAAAAAAAAAAAAACTTTTTTTCATCTTACAGGCCACTCTCATCAGACATATCCAGGTCAGAGGATGTTAATATAAACCTTGCCCACCTCTCTCAGACCATCTTTCTTACTCAGACAGTGTCCAAGCAGCTCTCTGATGGAGACACAACGTTCAGTTTCCAGGACAAATTGTGCCACAGCCTTCTCTCCTGGCAGATGGCTCCTCACCGTCTCACTTTTGACACTGTCCAGGACAACTCCTCTGATATCTTTAGGTTTCCCTGGCACACCGAAGATGATGAAGAGGCCCAGACAATCCTCCCCTATCAAGTTACAGAATTCTTCCAGTTTATCAAATCTACTCTTTTTCCTGGAAGACTCCTCTACTCTCAGTTTCGGATTGGAGGTGTCACAAGGTTTAGGTTCCACAGGAGAAGACATCTGCAGAGTCTGTACTGCCAGCTGAAACTTTATTTGTTTGTCGGCACCCCAGAAGGTCCAAATCCAGTCTGCCCCAAACAATAAAGCTTGGTGCTTCGTCATCTGGGTAGTGGTAAGCCATTTGTCAACTCCCTTTTCTTGGCAGAAAGTGATGAAGTGGATTAAGAATATTTCATTCAGAGTGTTTGGAGCAGGGCAGAATTTACTTACACGATCTTCAAATCCAAGATACTCCTCCAGCTTCTGAGCTGCATAAACTATAGCTCCACTGAACAAGTCAGGGATGCTGAGAACCTCTTGGCTGTCCTTCAGAGTCAACTGCTGGGATGTTTTCTGCCCCATTTTCCCTACACTCAATATTGTTTCCAAACATCAAACATGTGAAACTTGTCCAGGATGACTTCTTTCTCAGAGTAAAAGTTTTGCATCTGTCAATACGGTCACAGTTCTCCAACCCTAAAGCTTGTTTGCTGTAGCAGAGCATATATACCTATAGCTAAAACAAACCCGGTACCCTCCCTGTTTGTCTACTGGGTGTGTTCTGGTCATACAGATTCCTACTGGTTCATTAAGTTACGGATACTAAATTTCAGACAAAACATCTGCTCTTCTCTAGGTTATATTCACTCTACTTGTTATACAGGTAGTCCCTAACTTAACGACATGTTCGAGCTACTACAAACTGCACTTAGGACCATCCGTTCATTTCACGATTTGTGTATTTTTTTATGTATATAGTAAAATATGTCTGTAAGTTTATACATAATGTTTCCAACCCCTAAAGACAAATAAAGATTGAATTTATAAAGATACCGACAATAAAGGGCAATAATAATGAAAACTAAAATAAAAAAAGAGCATTCGGCTTACATCAGAACCAACTTACTGAGTGGTTGGAACAGAACCCCGTCGTAAGTCGGGGACTACCTGTACTTGGTAATCTCTTCCAAGATATGTTTCCTGGTTCCAAATTTTGTAAAAAATATATTTGGTTCTTCAAAGACCCAGTCACCTCTTTCTACAACAACTTCTTCAAATTTGAAGGTGAGTCATCTCTGTTTGCTTTTCCTATGTCCCTTCTCTGCCATGATCCCTTATCCTCTCCAGCTCAGTTGCCAATGTTTCCTTTCATACAAAAGTTTCTTAAACAAAGGCTTCAAATTTCTATCTGTTCATACATACTATATACCCCACTCAAACAAATTTATGGGAGTTTGTGAATCATAAAGAATTTGTGTTATTGTTTTCTAAATCAGAAATAAAGACTGGAAGTTATTCTGAACAAAGGAAAATTAAGTAATTGACAATAGAAATATGAAGCAATTTTTCAATTGACTTTATTTTCTTTCATATGATAATACCAGCAGTGGATAATATTTTGTAAATAAAATATATCATCAAAATTTTTTTAACCATATCACATCATATCATTATGTTACATTGTCCTGAATAAAGAATATTTGGCATCTATAACAGTCTCCTGATATTTTTTAACCAGGTTTTAATAACAAACTGCATTTTTCAAATAATGGCATGTATTCATATTAAAAAAAAAATACAAATACAATAAGTTTCCAATACCGTTGGTTGTTAGTTACTGCTGAATCGATTTCAACTTATGGCGACCCCACGTGTGTGAGTAGAATTGCATTCCATAGGGTTTTGAAGGCTATGATCTTTCTGAAGCAGATCACCAGGCCTTACTTCCGAGGCAGTGAATGGTAGAGTTCAAAGCAAATAGTTATTAGTGTCAAATTATTTTAATTATGAATAAATAGTAATCTAGTATTACGAGCTCTTTGCCAAATAGATTAGTAACCTGGTGACAGCTTAAAAGAACTATACCACTGACATTCAAATACAATTTATAACCAAGTCCAATGGCATTTATTGAACTGCCCAGCCCCACTCCAATTTGTGAAAACCTGTCTTTCCCATGGTTGGCTACCATGGGTAACCATGTAGTACTGAATAAAACACAAAATATTTTTCTAACATCCCTAAAAATAATAAACACAATAACAGTTTTTGCTGCAGCTTTTTATTTTCTTTATAAAGGATATTTGTGCCGTGTGCTACAGAATAAACTATATTTTATCATCACAAAATAGCCACTATAAAACCACTTTGCAGCCAACTTTCATTGAGACAGAATATCCAGACAAATATTCATCTTTAAAACTTCCATTCATTGATAGTCTGAGAAATTTACAATTAAAAACATGTTTAGGCAGACTGTTAGCATTTTGATGTAATGATGTAGTGAACAAAAAGGAAAATAAGCTTAATACTGCAAAGATTTTTGTTTTGTTTTTGCTTTCTTTAGAGATTATGTCTACAAATTCTATGGGGACTTCTGAATGCATTTTAGTTAATAATATTTAATTGTCCCTTGAGTTCTTTCTTATGAGGTAAAAGGATACAAGATTAAGGTTGAAATTATTTAAAAAAAAACAGTTCAACAATTTTGAGATGTGTTATCAAAGAAGGGGAATTTTCTATACACTAATTTAGCCTGAATGATCGACATTGTTAAAATTCATTTGTGGAGGAAAAAAAGATCATCTTGACCTCTCCAGGAACCAGCTGGTATATGAAAAATGTGATCTTTTCACTGTCTTCCTTATGTCACAAAATAAAAGCTCTTTTTCTATGTACTGTATATATACACATATTTAGAAAAATATATAAAAATAAGACAATAAGAGGCATATGGAGGTGTGGCTGGCATTTGGTGGGCACACTGAATGCTTAAGGAGATTCCACATATTGATTTTGAGAGCATACACATAATGTCCAGCTTAGACGGCTGCTGTGAATACGGATATGACAAAATCATTCACATACTGGCTGCTGCTCCCCAAATCCTCCATGCTGTGAATGTGAGTGGAAATGCTATGGTAAAATACTCATCTTAAATGCAACACTTTAAATACATTATGGATTTTTACATTAAATAGAGTAATACTCTCATTCACCAGTGTCTTGTTTTTCATGGCAACTTTAGAAGAGGCATGTTCCCCCTGCTTTCTATTTCCACTTCTAAATGAGAAGTTGGAACTATAAACAATATACAATCTGTTGCTCATCGTATATACTGTGAGTGTTGGAGAGATAATACAGAAGAAAGACTAAGGTGCTCATCAGGTGCTGTGGTCAAACGTTTGAGTCTTCATCTGTAATGCTGGCACTGGGGGAACGGGCAGCAAAATCTTTAAACATGTCATCTTCCTTTAACATGTGCTGGAAAACAAGGAGACAGGGAGTCACATACACTGTGAGCCAAGAGTTCAGAACTTCACATTTTCCAACATACATGCAGTCCCTTGGGGTTTATTTTAAAGGATATATTCAGAATAACACTTTAAGTTCATTTTACAAACTTACTGTTAGATTGTTGATGCCTTCAGAGAATGCGCCTATCTGTCTCACTGTCCCTTCTGAATCTTCCATCTGCAAAGAACATATCATAATGTGACATATTTTCCTCGTATAATTTCAAGGAAAGTGCAGCAAAATGAACAAAAATCTAAGAAATAATGCAAGTAGTACTGACTGGGGGTAGGACTAACAGAACACTTTCAATAAGAATATTCTCTCATTACTGGAATCAGAAGTTAAAACTTTAAAAAAAAAACAACACTTTGCTGGTACACCTAGCCTAATGATCTGATTTTGACAATGGCACCAAAGGATTGTTGATTAGAGGGCAACATACAGTCCCATGACTTTGATCTGAAAAGGCTAGATAGTACAACTCGTCCATTCCTGACTTGTGTTAATACATCGGTTTCCTTGATACAGAGACAGCATCCCACTAAACCAAACCCACTGCTCTCAAGTCAATACCAAGTCATAGCAACCCTATAGGACAGAGTAGAGCTTCCCCGTAGGGTTTCCAAGGTTGTAAATCTTTACAGAAGCAGACTGCCACATATTTCTCCCACGGAGTGGCTGATGGGTTTGAACCACCAACCTGTTTGGTTAGCCAAGTACTTTAACCACTGTGCCACCAGAGCTCCTTATGAGACAGTATAGCATAGGTAAAGAGTGCACAGGCTTTGGAGCCAGGCTAGCAAGTTGGAATCTTAGCTCTTCTACCAGCTCTGTGATCTTGAGCAAGTTATTTAACCTCTCTGTGCCTCAGTTTCCTCATCTATAAAATGAGGATAACAATATTCCCTATGTCTTAGGATTACTACGAATATTAATATATGTTAAGTGCACAGGACAGTGCCTGAGATGTAGTAAGCATTCTGTGAGTGGTCACTATTATTTTATTATTATCTTCATTTTTAGGGATTTATGTGAACTGAGATGGTGTTTGAATGGTGGAAGAAGTTTAAAATAGTTGTATAGCATTGCATTTACCTGCTCTAACCGGTCCAAATCATCATCGTCATACAGGCGCATGTCCAAACCTGCTTTAAACCCTTTCTTAGATGCACTTCCTGATGTCTGTCCCAATTCCATTGGACAAACATATTCTTCCCCATCTTCCTGTTTCTTCTTTCTCAGATTCCCAAAGTTGCTGAAGGTTAGTTTCTTTGGCTTTAAAAGAAAAGCAAACAAAAACATCCAGGGGTTTGGTATAATTCATATGACAAAGGATCAAGAACATGTGTAATTTAATTAATTACCCAATCATATAGAGAAAAGCAATTGGATGATTAAATCTGTAAAACAAAAACAAAGTGTCATGGTTTGAATTATGTCCCCTAGAAAATGTGTGTATCAATTTGGCTAGGCCATGATTCCTGGTACTGTGGGATTTTCCTGTATGTTGTAAATCTGCCTCTATGATGTTAATGAGGGAGGATGGGTGGCAGTTGTGTTAGTAAGGCAGGACTGGCTCTACAAGACTGGATTGTGTCCTGAGGCAATCTCTTGAGATATAAAAGACAGAAGTGAGCAGTGAGACAGGGGGACCTCATACCATCAAGAAAGCAGTGCCAGGAGCACAGCGCGTCCTTTGGACTGGGGTCCCTGTGCGGAGAAGCTCCTAGTCCAGGGGAACACTGAAGAGAAGAAGGCCGACAGAGAGAAAAAGCCTTCCGCTGGAGCTGACGCCCTGAATTTGGACTTTTAGCCTACTTTGACCATGAGGAAATAAATTTCTCTTCGTTAAAACCATCCACTTGTGGTATTTCTGTTATGGCAGCACTAGATGACTAAGACACAAAGGCATCATAGAGATATGATTGATGCATGCAAATATAAAACCTGATTCTAGTTATGAGTATCAGAAGATTAAGCTTGTTTTCCTTAGTCACACTAGCTGAGCAGTCACTTTGATAAGCAAAATATGTTAAGAGCTTTTGTTTTGATTAAACAGGACGTAATGTAATGCTGAATCCAATTTTTCAAGGTTTTCCAACCTAAGATCAGCAAAAGAAAATGGTGCTTATTATTTGCATGAGGTTATGATTATCTTGTGTGCTTGTTGTGTTTCCATATCGTAGATGGTGACTGCTAAAAGAACCACAGTTCTTTTGGGAAGAAAACTTCCAGCGATGCTTACAAGAGAAATTTCATCTTGGTCGCTGGATAGGCCTTGAGACTATCCATTAAGAACATGGTGATCAGGCTGATGACTTGGAACCTAAATAGAACAAAATCTCTCAGAAGTTTCAAACTTGGATCATCTTTTAAGAGAAGAAGGGGACTAAAGAGAAGGTACTCAGGCAGACACAGGGTGTCAAACACAAAAAAAGGACTCAGTACATATTTCTGAAGGAGCCAGTAAACACTATCTCCACATTAAGATAGTTAAGGTAACTTGGAACAGCTAACGTAAGAATGATTTAGAAGGAAAAAAAAAAAGTAATCTGAATTTGGTATGACCCATGAATCCAGGTGAATTAGGAAATATCCATTCTCTGCCTGTCTGCCTTGATTCATTTCTTTTCTTTTCTTTCTTTCTCCTTTTTTAAAAATAAGCCAGACACAAAAGGACAAACATTGTCTGATTCTACCTACATGAAACATCCAAAATAGGCAAATGCACAGAGACAGAAAGTAGACCAGCGGCTACCGGGGTCTGGGGGAAGGGAAGGGTGGAGAGTGAGTGCTCAATGGGCACAGAGTCTCTGTTTGGGGCGAAGGAAAAGTCCCGGAAATAAACCGTGGTGATGGTTGTGTGCATGGGCATGCATGGGCAAGCACACACAAAAAAATCTAGCTTTTAAAAATATTTTTAGTCATTTCCTGCCTGATCTTTATATTTCCACTCTCCTCTCCAATACTGTCATGTCTCATCCTTGGGCCTCTATGAAAGAGGATGAGGTTTCTTCTTTCTAATCACTCCACGTTTAACCCTAAACTCACTCTAGCACTCTTCCCCCAGCCCAGGTAGTAGCCTTTGCCATGGCTTACTGGAAAGAGCTCAGGCCTGGAACTCCACAGCCTGGCACGAATCCTACCCTCTCTCTGGTTCTAAATGAGAAGGGGTTTAGAAGCGGGAGCTCCGGGCCCAGTAAGAAGTTCCATCGGATAGGACCAGATAAGGAAAATAGAAGCATGTGCCCAGACAGTCTTGCTTCATTTCTTAAGCAATGTTTCCAAACTTGCTAGACTGGTCAATTAGAAGCCAGACAAATGGAAAAACAGGACAACTGCCATCCGTATTTGGGCCTTAGTCATGGCTTCTCCACATTGGCAAAGTATCGATTATAGAAGTCAACATCACGCTCTTTATTGTCATTAACTCTTTAATAAAACAAATGAGTTGAGCAAAGCTTTCTCCAGACAGAACCTCCAAAAATGCATTTGCTTAACTACTCTTCAAGATATGTTAATACCTTTAACTCATCCACAAAACTTAGTAAGTCCCCGAAAATAGGATAGGCAGATAAGGAGTAAAAACTGAGCCTTTACTTCAGGCAATTACTCAATGGTATAAGTTTGAACCAACCTTCACTTTGGCAGTAGCTGTTAGAAGGACATAATCTGGTAACTCCATGGCATCACGCTTCTGCTGTTGGGCCTCCACACCAACCAGAAGGTTGAAATGAGTGGCCAAATGTCTTCGCAACAGGGTCTTATTTGGTGGGATGTTCAATAGCTGAGCCATTGTTTCTACATTAAAACGAGGTTCTAGAACCTGTAGGAAAAGTTAACAGCTTTACTTAAGGTGCTATAAGGCAGCATGTGTCACACATGTTTATATTGGGTTTATAATTTGCAAAGCTCTTTCATTTAGGTTATCTCCAATGACCCTCTCAATAGCCCAGTTAGGTAGATAGGGTATGGACTTTGATCTTTAATTTACATATCTTTTCTTTATTTTGCCCAAGCTAGCAGGTGGTAGAGGGCAGTGGTGGTTTAGTGGTAGAATTCTTGCCTTCCATGTAGGAGACTCGGATTCAATTCCCAGCCAAAGAAACTCATGCACAGTTACCACCTGTCTGTCAGAAAAGGCATGTGTGTTGCTATGATGCCGAACAGGTTACGTTTCAGAGGAGCTTCCAGGCGAACATGGACTAAGAAGAAAGGCCTAGGAGATCTACTTATGAAAATCAGCCAATGAATACCCTATGATCACAATGGTCTGATCTATAATCCATCGTTGGGGTGGTGCAGGACTGGGCAGTGTTTTGTTCCATTGTACAGGGGGTCACCATAAGTCAGGGGCTGCTTCACAGCAGCTAATAACAACAAGTAAGTGACAGAGCTTGTCCTGAAATCCAGCTCTCAGGTATCACAAGTCAGCACTTCTGCCTCTCTGATGTCCTTGGAAGTCAACTCCTTCTGCAACAACAGTGTGCAGAAATATAATCTGTGTCTTTGCAGGGGTTTTAAGACATGATCATATGGGAGACAGTGGTCAGATATTATTCAACATAAATGACAATAAAAGAGAAATGTGCATAAATTACATCTGCAGTTATATGATGTGAATTAAAAAAATACAGAAAACAATTCTTTGAAAGTAAAGATTCACTAGAAATATTGCAGCAGGGTTGGGTTAGATGACTGTAGGGTGATGACAAGCAAATTGATAATATTCTATTCTTAGATTAAAGGAAACAAAGCAGTAAGTCGATTTGAAATGATAACAAAGCTTTACCATGAGCCCACCATGGACACCACTGCCTCTGAGATTGGGGGCATATTCTGCCAGGTCCACTGAGCGCAGCCACTCCATTACACGATGATTGGTCCACTGCTGAACCTCTGAGTGGGTGATGCTATTCTATGAGAACAAATAGCCACCAACAACTTCAGTTGTCGACTACGGAATTCCAACTACTACACCCACCTGTTCTGTTTAAACAATCCACCCCATGGAGCAAAGTTACTGGACATCCTACTAAATGTTCAGAGGAAGAATTAAAAGGGTGAGGCACAGCAGTCCAGAGACAAGGACTAGTAGGCAGGAGGGGACAAGAAAGCTGGTGATAGGGAACCCAAGGTTGAGAAGGGAGAGTGTTGACATGTCATGGGGTTGTTAACCATTGTCATAGGGCAATATGTGTACTAACTGTTTAATGAGAAACTAATTGTTCTGCAAACCTTCATCTAAGGTACAAAAAAAAAAAGAATGATCTATGTGAGATCAAACTGACAACAGCAACTCAAAAAGTTTGATGGCAAGCCTAGGGGGCAGAGAGTTGAAGATAATGGTGATGGAATAATTTGGAGAAGGATAGTGAGAACAGCAGCACAACTGGAAGAATATAATCAATGTCACTGAATTGTACATGTAGAAATTTTTGAAATGGTGTAACTTTGGTTATATATATTTTCACCAAAAAAAAAAGGTCGAGAAGGGAGAGTGTTGACCTGTCGTGGGGTTGTTAACCAATGTCATAAAACAATATGTGTACTGACTGTTCAATGAGAAACTATTCGTTCTGTAAGCCTTCATCTAAAGTACAATAAAAATATATCTATAAAAAAAAAGAATTAAAAGGGTAAAAAGTGTTTGCTAATTTGAATTCTCCTTTAAAGAACTTATGTCACAGCATTTCAAGATTTTTTACACACTAACAAAGCAATGTGTTACTAAAAGACCAAACCAATTGAGGAGAGGAAGTCTTCATAGTGATACTTAACTCTGTGGCTTAAGGAGGCAGGAAAAAAAAAAAAAATACAACCAAGAATAGGAGGAAGCATATGAGAAGAAAACAACCCTTGGCCTTAGTTATACAGGTGGAACTATCATGGGGAAAAAGGAAGGAATACAGGAAAACAAAGCTTAAGAAGTAAATGAGGTTGAATTTGAGGATCTGAGGAAATGAGAAGCTTTTTCTGTGGACTCCAGGACTAAATGGGTCTGTTTTTCGCACACATGGTCAGTCACATGCATGGAAAGGGCATGCTTGTGAACCTCCATCTAAAATGTTACCTCGTCAGATGGCCGTCTCCGTAGACAATTTGGTTCAAAGTTGTTTATCCTCAGGACCTGGATGGCCCTTTTGATGCTAAGATGGTGTAGCACACTTACAACCTTCAAAGACAGTAAGTCATCCTGCAAAAAAGAACAAAAAGAGGGGCTCACGGTGCTGGCCTATAATGGAAGGACTTTCTCAGGGAAATCTCAGAACACTGGAGTAAAAGTAGAAGAGCCCCTCTACCAACATGACCCAAGGGCTTATCAGTGTAATTTCTTTTTTCTGCACCAAACAAAATCCTCCCTAGGGCCCCAATACATAAGAGAACTAAAACCAATGTTGTTCCAACCAAAGAAGACTTCCACCTGTTTCTCTCTAGGCCAGACACCCTGAGGTAGGACTGTGAAACCCCAAGGCTCTGAGAAACACAGTTTGAAAAGCAACGGCTGGGTCATCACAAAAGGTGATCTGCTTTGGTTTGATATGACAAGCAGATACCTATGCACAATTAAGGGCACGGGCCAAACTAGCCTCTCTTTGTGCTTTTAGCAGATAGCTAAGAGTGATATTCATTGACGATCAAGTGGACTTTCTATACTAAGGCACGTCACAGTGTTGGGGAAAATCAGAAGAATGCTGTTACTGTTATATTATCTCCCTGGCTTCAAAGAGTCCCTAGTTCTAGATTATTATGCTTTATCGACCAAACATTGTGAACAAATTTAGAAAAACTGTGGCAATCAGTGCAAAGGCTTTGGTGAAAGTTAAGGAGAGAAGATAAAAGAAGGAGTGAGAAGTATCGACACCAATCAATTTCCTCAAGGAAAAACTCAACAGTCTGTGGCTACTGGGAACATTTTCAAACAACCAAACACACCAAAACAAATTATTTTAGAAGCAGCTGATTTTGGAGGCAATGTTAAGTTAAGCACCAAGCTACTTTCAAACACACCCAGCAAGTAAACAAGGAAACATCCATTTTAGGCACACCTTACTGATAACACATTTCTTATGAAAAAAAAAAAAAGAAAGAAAGAAGAAAAAATTTAATCTGCTATGGAAATATTTTTAAAGTAAAAATATTAAGTCAGTTTAAATTCTTAAGGCTACTAACTGAGCAAAAATTATTTCCTGAATTTTTACTAATTTCTTAAAGGCAGTGTCTTGTGGTAAATTAGAAAACGCATTTAACATATTTTAATCTAAGATTGAAACATTCAAGACATTTCATTATAGGCTATTTTCATCTAATTAAAGTCTATCAGAGATTTTTAAAAAAATCTAAATATATAATGCTTACAATCTAAAATAAAATGTTAATTATTTTTTAAAATCTTCACAGTTTGAGGTTTTGTTTAAAACGAAAGCAGACTTTTTTGTCATTTTTTTATTTTTAAAACTTCTCATTTTTAAATAATTTTAGAATTATAGAAGAGTTGTGAAGATAGTGTATATTCCTCTGTTGAAAAGGAATCTGTTCGCAGAAATTATTAAAGATCCTCTGGCAAACAGAAGTAAAGAAACACAGGTCAACTTACAGCATGAGTGAGAAATGACTTTGTTTGGTGTACATATTTTAAAGCATTAGTATTAAATAACGTGATTTTTATTTTGTTTTTAAGAAACACAGAAAATAGATCGGTGGAAACATTTACCCAAAAAAAAAGAAAAAAATAGCGACAATCCCTATATACTTTCACCCAGCCTCCCCTAATGTTAACATCTTATATAATCATAATACATTCATCAAAATGAAGAAATTAATATAGACAACAACACAATGAACTAAACTACAGACTTTATTAAGATTTCATGATTTTTCTCACTAAGGTCCTTTTTCTGTTCTAGGATCCAATCTAGAATACCACATTAAAACAGACTTTTTGTGGCCTAGGACTTCTGGGGTTAAATTTTCCAAGGTAATTTACTGTGTTAGAGTCATGAAAGTTATATACATGGGTCTTGTGACTTTTAAGCTTTAACTTACTCATGCCTAGGTAGGCAAGCAAATATTTACTGAATGTGTTCTAGGCAGAATAGTGAACTCCTAAGACAGGTATCTAGAGACAGACAGCATGGGTTTAAACGCTCTACCACTCTCTAACTGTGGAACCTTGGTCAAATTACCTAATCTCTCGATTCCTTAGCTTTCTTACCTAAAAAATGGGGATAATAATTGTACTAACTCAAAGGGTTGCTGATGATTAATTGAGTATTAACTTGAGCAAAGTATTTAGAAGAGTGTCTGGGACATAGTAATTGTGCAACATATGGCATATATTAACTATTACATGCAGGTTTATATGATGTGCCCACCAACATAAGGACTTTGATTCAAAGAGAGAGAGAGAGAGAGAGGAAAAAAAAAAAATCCCATGAGTTAAAC
The DNA here is from genome assembly GCF_000243295.1 of Trichechus manatus latirostris. Taxonomy (NCBI): domain Eukaryota; kingdom Metazoa; phylum Chordata; class Mammalia; order Sirenia; family Trichechidae; genus Trichechus; species Trichechus manatus. Next base: position 5,735,193 of record NW_004444048.1, on the reverse strand, counting down.
TCCAAATTTCTTTAATATTGAAAAATCCCTATTTAAGTCAGTCGTTAGAAACTATCTATTAAAAGAAGAAGACAAATAGATAAATAGTTAAATTTAAATTAATTGCCTAGCTCACAAAAGGCCATTTAGGCAGCAAAAGTAAATTAAGTAGGATAGTAATAGTACTAGGGAATCAAGAACAAACTTCTCCAGGAATCCATCTCTCCCACTGTGGTAAAGGTAGGAATAGTTCTTCTACTCATTGGTAGAAAGGCTAGATATATGCAATAATGAAGGAAGCAGAGTGAAAATCTACCCTTTCCCTCTTTTCCTTTACCCCAGTGGATCCTGCGTCAGTACAACTGGGCTCAAATGAGAAGGCGGAGAGGGTTTCAGGGAATAGCTGACCAAAGTGGAAGAGAAGGGAAAATACAGAGAGAAGAAAAGTCCCTATGGAATGTCAGGTCTAAAGGGTAGCCTTTTCTGGACGCTCCTGTATATAGGAATGCATAACTTATAAACTGCCAGAGCTTTAAAATTCTTCATTCTCTACATTCTTCTTTTTTTTAACATCTATATGCGATGTAATTCACATACATTAAATTTACCCACTTAAAGGGTATACTTCTACATTCTTCAATGTGTAAAATATCAACTTCCTGGATAGCTTAGTTTAAATTAGGCTTCATTGACTTAAGATGGGTTTTCAAATTCTCCCAAGGTTGCTGCCATCACCAAATCCTCCAAGTCTCACTTCATTCAAGTTAACAAGAGATACTCCCTCCCCTCTATGTGTGCTAAAGTAGCACTATCAAACTCTCCTGGGATCATTGTGAAGACATTGTACTTAGCTTACTCTGTTATTTCTGAGAAAAAAATGTGACTACCCCAAGCCTCAGGAGTGAATCACTTACAACAGTCATGTAATGCAGCATTCGACCATCTACCCGTCCTTCATCAAACTGTGTCTTATACTGGGGTAGGCCAATATCATCCAACCACCCTAAAGCAGAGAAATCAGGTTGTTACTGTGCCACAGAAAACTTGATCATGCAAGTAAAAAGAAAAGGAGGTCATACTTATTATTATTATTTTTTTTTATGAATAAAAACTTCTTACTAGTGACCCAGTTGAAATCTAGCTTTCCGTGATTGGTTTCTTCTTCAGAGCCCAGGGCTTGTAGTGCCAGCTGGAGTTTCTTTCGATGAAGTGAATGTTTGATTCCAAGTTCCTAGAAGAATAAACAGAAACATTTATTTTATAATTCTGTCAATATGGGCTGGATGCCACCGGCAAAGGATGCAAGCTCTTCCAAAATGACTTTGGAGCTAAAGACCCAATAATCACATTAAATCAGAATACTAACTCAGGCTAGTTAAAGTGCTGCTGGACAGAAGGCCCCTAGAAAGCCAAGAGAACCTCAATTAGTTTACCAGGGTGGTATGTGTTCCCTCTGCAAAGTAGGAAGTGTAGTATGCATAACAGGAAGCCTACTTTTATTTTATACAAAATGTTAAATAATTGGGAAGAAGAGACTCTGGATGTAAAATGCACAGCCCTCCACCGCTCCCCACCCCCACCCCGCCCTTTTGCAAAGTGAAGTTGAATTACATATATTACATAGAGAAGAGGGGCTGATAATAAAAAGCCACAAAATGATTTTGAGAAATATGAGTTTAAGGCTTATTATTACAGCTATACAATTATTTTTCACTAAAAATGCCCAGTGGCTTAAGTGTTCCGTAAGGTATCACCAAGACCAGGTGCTTCCTTTTCCTTTTTAGTCCATAACCTAAAATAAACATGGAGCAGGAAATCCAAACTTTTTCAAGAGTACTTCTTGCCTCTACCCACTTTACTTTCTGGAATAATACAACAAGCCATACATTCATATTCTCTTTCTCTCAGTGTCCATTTTCTAAACAAAACAGACAAGTAATTACCTTCTCCAGATCTTGCTGAGAAGCCTGCAAAAGTGTCTGACCAGATACAATCCAGTGCTTGCCAGAATTCAGGTAGGACCCCAAGCCCTGTTCCACGAGCCAATTGCAAACCTGCTCCTTAGTCCATTTGGCAAATGGCATATCCAAGTCACTAAAGGAGAATGAACAATTGTATGAACAACAATTCAAAGTCAGTCATCAATAAGTATCAGTCACTGTCATTCAACAGATACAGAAATTCCCCAGTAATACACATTTGACCATGAAAACCCTAATATTTAGTACATATCTGGAGAAGGAAGTGGTATAGAGTTGAAAGTTACCTTTTAAAACCACAGTCTTTATTTCAAACAAAACCACAAAAAACTCAATGTGTTCTATAGAAAAAGGGCAAATTGAACCAACACAGGTCATTGTCCTAATTTCAACCAATATTTTCTAAAGACTGGATTCCCAAACAGGAAACAGAGTGAAAGACACTCAGGTCTAACTTGAATTATCTTTACCAAAATAATGGTTTCTCTCCAAATGGTACTCAGTGAGAAGAGAGCAGTATGCCATCACTGGGTACAGGAAAGAAAAATCAAAAACTAAATTTCTATTTCCTTTTACTTGGACAAACAAACAGTGTTCCTGTTTTTTAAAAAAGAAAAGTGGAGATGAATAGAGACTTTTTTTTTTTTAAATAGCATGCAAAGTTGCTCTAGTGTGTACAAACAGAACATATGGTAAATGAGACCGCTTGGTATTTGAAGAAGGCCAAAGAGAGTGTGTTCAGTGTTCCACCTATGCAGGAAGAACTGTGTTTAAAGAAAGATTTTTTTTTAGTTCATTATCACTTTTAAAAGATCTGGTATCAATACCTTGTACTACTGTATGTTTGCCAACCTCACCCTTTTATGCTCAGTAGGTCGGTATAGTAGTTCTAAAAGAACATTAAACTTTGCTAAGGGTATAGGAAAAGTTCTTAGAGTTTTAAGAGAAAAAAACATTACATTACATAGTCTTGATATACTTGAGAATTTTGATAAAGTGTGTATCTTTAAGTGCTTTTACAGACTCCATTAACATCTAATATTTATTGAATACTTATTATTTGCCAGATACTTGATACACATTAACTCATTTAATCTTCACAGTCACTTTTGGAGATAAGTACTAAGTATGATGAGAAAACTGAGGGACGGGTCACCCAGCTTGTAGGAAGTGGTAAGGCCAGAAATCAAATCCAAGCAGTCTGACCCTAGAACCTTAATCTTAACCACTACACTATCCCATCTCTGTAGAGCTAAGCTTTAGAGTACTTATAATTATTTTCCACCTAAAATTTAAGTCCAAGAAACTTTCTGATACAGTTGTTGTTGAACCTTTAGTTCTGGCTCTTCACCTAGCTCACACAGCTCTCATCTTTTATATCGTTGTTCGTCAACCACTGTCAAAATGCACAGCTTTAAAGATGATGGCCCCTTTCACTGGGCACGGCTGTAAGCAATGACTTTGATTGTTTAACCCAGGAGTGAGCCTAACATTGCAGGTGCTCATGAGGCCTGAACATGCAAAGATGCAAAAGCCCATTAGGTTTGGCTGTTCTTACCTGTTAGATTGACCCAAATCTCGAGACCAACCCAACCGAGGCCCCGCAGTTGCTCTTATCCCTCCTCTTTTGAATTCTGGCTCAGACATGTCATCTGGATTGAACGTGGTTGATTGACTTCTTCTAAGTCTGAATAGAAGACATAATACATATTGCCACACATTATATCTGAGGAGGCCTCAGACTTTAGAGTGAATCATAACATTTTTATCTGATGCATATCTTGTAGCTATAACTCTATGTATACCATTTATATAGACATTTCAATTTAAATTTTAACTAAGACCCAATGAGTTAATGAATCCCAAGTCACTACCTTCTTTCCATAAGAAGTACACAAAAGCCTTACAATTTTGTGCCCCATTTCAGTCAATTTTCTATTTATCCCTCCTCTACATTGAAGACAGATATACAAGGACACTCCTCTTGTTCATTCTTTTACTTACTTTCCAAAGAATTTCATGATACCTCTGGATTTCTTTTTGGAATCTGGAGACGGTGGAGATATCTGGAAGGGACTGCTGCCCCGTGAATCTTTTGGCTGAGAAGATATGCCAGCCAGATCTAGGTGCTCTGTTGTCTCCTTTTCTGTTTCAGCTATTCCAAGAACAGAGTAAAGCCTTGATGAATTTAAAAATGTGAAATGAACATGTCTAGATATTAACCTGTTCAGTTTCAGAAACTTTTAAGCATTCTTCTTCTGTTGGTCTATAAATCAGTGATTTACAAAGAGTACCCTGCAAACAGCGAGCCCTGGTGGTGCAGTGGTTAAGCACTTAGCTGCTAACTGAAAGGTCGGCAGTTCAAACCCATCAGCCGCTCCATGGGAGAAAGATGTGGCAGTTTGCTTCCATAAAGATTACAGCCTTGGAAACCCTATGGGGCTGTTCTACTCTGTCCTATAGGGTCACTATGAGTGGGAATTGATTCAACAGCAGTGAGTGTTTTTTTTTTTTTTGGGGGGGTGGCCTTGCAAATATTAAAAATGGAACACTAATGTATGTTCTATTCTACAGTCTATTCTATCGTGTGCTGATTTAACTTACAAATTAAAACCACTCTGAGAATATAAATCAAAGGTATGCTAGGATTGCCATATTCTTTCCTGGGTATTTGGAATGCATAATGAAATTATTCTCAATCTTGCTGTAGCACTTGGCCCTACTGACTACTGCCTGTTCTGTGCTGTAGAATTGATTTTGACACAGGCAACCCTATATGACAGAGTAGAACTGCTCCACAGGGTTTCCTAAGCTGTAACCTTTATGGCAGCAGATTGCTACGTCTTTTCTCCTGCAGAGTGGCTGGTGGATTCGAACCGTCAACCTTTCAGTTAGCAGCTGGGTGCCTAACTCTTACACCACGAGGGCTCCTTGACTATCTCCTATATCCTTCAAAATTTTCATATTTTTTGGCTTCCATGTCACAACACTCTCTTAGAACTCTCATGATAGTTTCTTCTTTGCTATAGTACCTTTGTCATTTCTTCTTCTTCCACTCCACTGCACTTTAAGTTCCTCCCAGGATTCTGTTCTAAGTTCCCTCTGCAGGCTCTTGACAAGCTCACCCATTCTAAGCTCACCATTACATGATGGCTTTACTAATTCACAAGCAGGTGGCATCGAAGTCTCGGGCCTAATCTCTCTCCCAGCCTCAGCGTCTGAACATCTGTGTATATTCCCAACTCAATGTGCCAGGTACATCTTGGACTCAAAAAATCCATCCAACCTCCCTAGGAGTCTTCTTGTCTTTCAAATCTTATTTAGCATTTCATTAATATTTTGTAATGTTAATTAATATTTTCCTTGTTGCTCCAGTTCAAACTCTTATCATTCTCCTTTCATTCCTTTCTCTCCCTTGGCATTCACATCAAATCCGTTACCAAGTTCCGGCAATTCTTTATTCAAGAAATCTTCCCCAACCTGTTAAGTCTTAGGCACTGACAGAAGAATGAGCTGGATTTGCATAAGTTTTTCTTCTGATATAAAATTAGCGCCTGACAATTTTGCCTTATAAGAACAACATCTACTTTTGCCACCCCTGGAACCCCAAGCGTTAGCTATTTTAGTTCTTTTAGCTGTCCCTAGTGAATGATCCCAAACTAGCAAACACAAGGGCTACTGTTTACTCGATGTGATATTATACATCTTATAAAGGAAAGTAAAAATTGCACAAAAATCACAGGAACGTGTTTTAGCAAGATGAAAAAGTTGCAGAAGCTGACTTTTCTATAAAGCAGAGCTGTGATGATAAGTCATAGTAAGCAGCATTTGCCTCTTAGCGTTGATGATACGTTTCTCCTAAGAAAGATGCAAGAACATTTGAAAATCGTTGTCCGAGTAGATCTGTTTTTTTATTCATCCCATGCTCCCTTTAGACATCTGAGGCTATGACGAGAGAGAGAGCACCCTTGCTGACTTAGGTGGATAAGATTCATGGATATTTATACAAGCTAACGGAACTTATTGGGAAAACCCAAAGGCACCTTTCCGTTTAAAACTTACAGCAACGATGGGTAAGGGTATTCCTAAAAATGTTGTTGAACCCATCCTCACTTTAAAAGCATTAAATCTTGTTTTTTCTTTGTTATTTTTCAGGACTTTTTTTCCCCTATAGTACCCTACCCTTTAAAAGAAAACTGAGATTCCTCTCCCCTAAATCACTTTGAGACCTCAGGAGGACCTTTCCTTTCTCATTTAACTTAGTATCAACTCCTCAGATAACACATAAAGTTTCCTCTGATGTCACTAAACGTTGCCTCCATATTCAGAGCAACAAAATGTCATAGAACACCCCCCTATGAGAAGTCTATAAATATCATCTTCAATGTCTTCTACAAACCTTTCTGCTTGGTTAATAACATCTCCTGTTCGAGAATGGGGAAAACATACACACGAAGAAGGGATTGCAAGGATCTGGGAGTCAGTGTGTGATACGGGTTTCAAGGGTAGAAGAGCTGGAATTTACAATGCCGGGGCACTCCTGCCCTTTACTCCTCTGAGGGATGCTATGCATGCCTTGGTCCTCTCAGATCCACTCACAAAGGCTCACTAGCATTGGTTAAAACAGTGGAAGCAAAGGCTCGACAGACAGTCCCTGTCAGCAGCAGGTGGGAGGAACAAACACTCTTGGTAAACAACTGCGTTTTCTGATTACTGCCAGCTCACTTTCTAGAGATCACAGATGCCAAGAGCAAGGGTTAGCTTGGTTCAGAGCACAGTGCTGATGAAGGCTGGCATGCAGGGGTACAATACCTAAAGTGGGTGCACTGGCACTTCGTTTACGATCTTCAGATATCCCAACAACGCACACAATCACACGCAGCCCAATGGAGAGAACACAGGGGAATTACAGAATGAAACAGATCAAACTCTGACTCACAAAATACACGCAGTGGAGGAAAGGCATGCACCACTCGGTGCCCCTGATGTTACACACAGACTTCATTAGGATGTCAATATGGGGTCAATTGATTCACCATCAAAACAGACAGGAAACTGTGTATAATGAAGTCAGAGAGAATCGTTGTTTTAGCTCTTTCCACTAAGTTTACACAACAGAATAGAGCAGGGTGAGAGTTTATGTTCACAGAACAGAGCTATATTCACATAATGACTTAAGTCCACTGGAGCATTTTTTGCTAACCTTCCCCCTGAGTCATCCACCTCCATTTCTGAGAAATGGAAATCCGTAAATAGATGAATAAGGGAAGGGAACAGATTGATCTTTTCCTTATTCTGAAAGAATTAAGGCAAAGGCATCTTGGCCATACATACCCAAGTTTGGTGCACTTGCTGTCCTCTTGTTACTCTTTATTTTAAAAAAGCCCCGGCCAAAGGAAGATCTGGCTTTTCGAGTGCCGAAGGGGTTATCATCCATGAAGGCATCATGTCCCGGTGGTTTGGGAGGGAGGCTCCCTAACGTGTTGCTTTCTCCTGGAGCTTTATTCTGTGAGATAAATCATAACAATGACTAATAGCACTAATACACATAATCAGTAGTCCATGCCAGGCTCAATACTCAATATGTTACATACCGGATTTCACTTAAAAGAATAAACTAACACACTGATGATCAATATCAAATAAATACTAGAAGTTTAAAACGTCAACTATGAAAGTCACTTAAAAAATAAGAACAACGACCTGTTCATCACTAAGCTATAGTTAATGTGTTTGGGGCTTCAGATATTTAGGATAGACATATAGTCTCAAATTTTAATTTTACTTGCCTCATTCCTCAAATGACATGGGGACAAGATATTACACATATACCAAGAAGAGTAGATTTCTTACTTTTCTAACAATTAGGACATAAACCAAACCAAACCTGTTGACATCCAGTCAATTCTGACTGCCTATAATATAGCTCACATTCCTTATAAAATAACTACAGTAACAGAAGCTCAATATAATGTAATGAAGGCACAATCAGTAACTATTTAAAATAGTTTTTGCTTCTTTTTTTTCACATAGTTTCTGGGATATAGTCATATCTTGCCTGCAGGTAACCAACCACGGGTCACCAATTTTCAAAGACTATGATACGTTCAAATAACCCTTAACATTAAAACTTAACTGAGTATAATTAAATTTTTCTTTGTTGCTTCAGAAGCCACTTGAGATCTCTAAAGCATTTCAAGGTCTTTCTCAAGAACTTAAATTGTGATTAAAGTATGCTTCAAACACTGCTTATTTTGAGCTTTTTGGTTACTCAGAATTGGCGATTATAGTAACACGCTGTGTTATACTGTTTTAGTATTACACAAAGCTGCTTTTGTTTTCACGTTCTCATTTCTCTAACATCTCTTGCCCTCTGTTTCTTTTGGGGGGAGGTGAAGAGAAGGGCCAAGAGATACAGGCTTTTAAGGTGGTTATTTTACTCTGCACCTCTGCCGCTCATAGAACCAAAAGTTTATATATGCTACAATTTAATGGTTCTTTTATCTATGTCAGGGGCCCTGGTGGCACAGTGGTTAAGAGCTTGGCTGCTAAGCAAAAGGCTGGCAGTTCCAATCTACCAGCTGCTCCTTGGAAACCCTACGGGGCAGTTCTACTCTGTTCTATACGGTCGCTATGAGTTGCAATCAGCTGGTCGACAACGGGTTTTTATCTTCTGTATCTAAGCCCTGATGTCAAAATCATTTAACCATTTATTGAACCAGCAAGACAAAAAGCACAGAGAATGATTTTAATCACACCTGTGGCCATTGAGAGTGCTTTGTTAGTTATAGCCAAGTTATGACTTAGGCACTAGGAGCCAACAGTCAAGAGATCGTACATGGAAGTGGCCTGTCTACCGACCATAAACTTTACAAGGCTAACAATAAAACATCAGGGTAAAGAAGAATTGGAACACCTGTTGATGATGACTCAAAAATACCAAAACATTTGCTTTAAGGGACAGTGGTTGTGTAAAATAAACTGCTAGTGATCTAAGAAGGGTTTTTGGAAAGGCTAAGGAAGGTCCCACACCACCTGTCTGTCAGTTTGTCATACCGTGGTGGCCTGCGTGTTGCTATGATGCTGGATGCTATGCCACTAGTATTTCAAATACCAGCAGGGTCACCCATGGCAGAAAGGTTTCAGCAGAGCTTCCAGAATGTAATACAAACTAGGAAGAAAGGCCTGGCTATCTATTTCTGAAAATCAGTCAAGGAAAACCTTATGGATCACAACAGACTACTGTCCAATACAGTGCTGGAAGATAAGCACCCTAGGTTAAGAGGTATTGAAAATACACAGTGCCCACAGCAATGGACTCCAGCATTCCAATGAACATGAAGGTGGCACAGGACTACGAAACGTTTTGTTCTGTTGTACACAAGGTCGCCACGAGTAGCAGCTGACTGGGCGGCAACTAACAACAGCAAAGGAAGGCCAGTTGTGGGCATTAAGAACATCAATAGTGTGACTGAGAGTTTTTTGAGCTTTTTTTAAGCTTTACTGAAGATATTTAAGCAATCCACCCATATTGGAAGTCTAAAACATTTTTACATTGTAATAAGAATTATCTCTGATGGCTTCTGAATAGACTCTTTTTCCTGTTCAAAACAACAATAATAATATTTAAGGTTGCAGGAATCCTTCATATATTCAGAATTTGTCATATACAATTCCATAAATTAAAAAAATCTACATCTACTTCTAAACTACAAAATTTCAGTTTCATTTATTTTCTACTATGTTTTATTTATTAAAGTCTCTGCTTTTAACCCTTTATATTCATACTTCTTTTTAATATTTATCATTAACGATGGTATCTAACAATTTTCCCTTAGAGAAACCACAAACTCTTCTTAATAGTTTTATTTGCAAACTGGGAAAAGATGAAGATCTGTAAATATTTTTGTCTCAGAGTAACAGACAAAAAAAGTATAGAACCAACCCCATCTGATGTCTCCTTCTTCAGATTGCCCAGGCTGCTAGACTTTTGTAGACTTGAAGTTCTAAAAATAACAATAATAATAATTCGGATTAATAGTAAGTGACTCTGGTGCCACCATTTCTAAGTAGAACATCTTGGAAGGAAACTAAAATTGTGTGTGGGTTGAATCCTGGTAATAAAAGAAAATCTGGATTCAGTCAGTCACTTATGTGCTTAACTAAATTATAACATCTAGTTCTTTTAAAAGCAGGGGTGGTTAACTGTCCTGCCAATAACTGTAAACGTCCATGTTAGAATGGCTGGAAAAATACTTAGGACTATCACTCTGATGTCAATATTTGAAAACAGACCAGTGTTTTCCGCCGACTATCAGTGCATCTTTAGTATGCACACATTTATACAGGAAACTTTCTAAATACTCACAGATTATTTATATCTAATCTTTCTAATTAGAATAAAGATTGAAAGCTTTACTTTTCAATTCATAAAGGAATCAATTTTCTGAGTTTGGCAAGGCAATTCATTTGATAATTCTGATCAAAGCATATTAAAGGAATTCCTGTTGCTGCCCATAATAACTCAATTGTTACCCTGGTGAAGGCAAAGTGAGACTGTAAATACGTGTAGACTTTCTCTTTCACATAATTAGCATTCAGTTATACAGAGCTGGTGTTACTACAAAACTGAAGGCAGGAATGTATGATTAGTTAAGACAGAGATAGAGGGAAAGGAAACTAATGTTCTCTATGAAATAGGATAATATAAATATGTGAACAAACTTTTTAAAGGCATTTCTCATGTATTTATGCACATATAAGTTGTCAGAAGTAGTCAGACACCAAATAAAGTAAAAGATAATGATGGGAAAAGAAAAGATCTCATCTTTGAGCACTGCTCTGAAAATAGATCTTCCTAATTTAATCCAGACTTTAACTTGGATAAACATAGATATTAGGTCAGTTTATTAAATTGAAAATGCAAAAATACATTTCAGTCTTTCCAGTCATCACATCATTTTCTACTAGATTCAAAATATAAGTTAGTATAAAAATTAAATTAAAAGCACTGGGCTTCAAATAAAAACTGATGAAGGAAGGCTAAAGCTTGACATGGAATAATGATAAATGAGCATTAGTGCCTTGTAGTGGAGCCACTGGGTGCTGCAAATGGTTAACATGCTCACCTACTAACCAAAAGTTTGGAGGTTTGAGTCTACCCAGAGGTACCTTGGAAGAAAGGCCTGATCATCTGAAAAAATCAGCCATTAAAACCCTATGAAGCATAGTTCTACCCTGACACACATGGGGTTGCCATGAGTTGGAGTTCACTGGATGGCATATGGTTTTATTTCTTTGTAAATTTCTAACTCCCTCCCACCCTCACCTCTGCCCCCACTCAATCATTAAAGCTACATTAATTTACTCAGGCCTGAAAGTCATTCACTGATAATATTGGTTATTGTTAGCATAACTGAACCCTTTTCTCTCTCAACTCCTAATCAAATTTTTCACATTCAATAAAATATAACTTACAAAGAAGTATCACACAGTTGAGTTTCAACAGCAGTGCCAAGGATTGTTTTTCCATCACTAAAATGTAAAAAAAAGATATTTATGAATTACATGAATAAAAGTCCATACATATCCTGGGTGAAAAGAATTGTGGTGTAATAGATGGCTTCTGTGTGGACTTTTTCACCATAGTCTTATAACTTCTACCCAAGCGATTGGGTGGGAATGTGCAACTAGGGTAACTGTGGCCCACCAAGGGGAATGGTCACTTTTGCCATCTCTCTGGGCTTGAAATCAGCCATCCCAGAGGCGGGAAGGAGAGGATCCCACCACTACCAAGGAAGAGGAGCTAAGAGCAGAGCGTGTCGTTTGGACCTGGGATCCCTACCCTGAGAAGCTCCTGGAACCAGGAAAGAGAGAGAGCTGTAACACTGAAGACAGTGAGAAACGGTGGCAGAGAAACAGCAGCAGGAGAGACCGGCAGGAGACAGCATTGGAGTCTTCCTGGCCCACTGATGGAGAAAGCTGAGTGCCTTTGGGCAAGAGCCTTGCTGGAGAGTAGGGTGCCTCCAGGCACTTGATGGAGCTAGATTTGCCAACTCATGGAGCAACAGCTCAGCGCCTTCAGGTCAAGGCTTACCAGTGGCGTGAGGTGCCTCCAGGCACTTATCGGCAGAGCTAAGAGAGCTTTGTAACACCTGCCTGAGCAGGGCGGAGGCCCAAACCAGGGAGAGGCCTGCCTGCGAGAGCTGCTAGGAAGAGGCTGTCCTGATGGAAGAACTATATCCTAAGCATTCCCCAACCTGAATTGTAACCTGTTACTTCCCTAATAAACCCCATAATCGTGAGTATTGTCTGTGAGTTCTGTGTGACCAATGCAGTGATTATCGAACCCAGCGGGGAAGAAGAGTGCTGTGGGAGAGACGGTTGGTGTCAGAGTTGGTAAAAATGGCAGTGAGAGGAGGCATGTCTGACCTCTGCCTCATGGGAATCAGTCTTTGGCTACTGATCTGGATTCTCCTTCCCCCTTGTGAAGTTAGAGGAGGTCAGATACTTCCCCTACGCTATTTTTATAATTGTTAAGAATAAAAATTATGCTAGGCAAGTTATTTCTCTTTTTTTGATATTTTATTTTGTTTGACCTAGTTGCAAGATTAGGCAATCAATTTGGGAATACACTGGCAAGAAAATTATATGTGCCTAAGAAGGAAATTCCATAGCTCTGTCCTGTCTCCTTCATAGCCATCTTCCACAGGACTGTTATTAACCTGCTTATAACACTTTGATGGATACTTAGGATATAAAATCCAAGTTCCTTAAAATCCTTCTCTAACCTGACCACTCCAACTCCCCAGCCTCATCTCCTATTACTTTCTGCTTCACACCTTTTATTTTAATAATTTGGAACTGAATATAGTCCCCCTGACTCATGCCTTGCTGTTTTTTGCCTCTCTGGGTAAAAACTCTATCCGTAAGTAAATGCAGTACACCCTTGTTTTTGGTTAGTCTGCTGTTTTGAGCATTTATATTCCAAATGTTAGGTCAAAAATGACATACTTCTCTTCAAATGAAGTCTCTAGTTTAGGAGGCAAGTTTGCTTTTTCGGAAGTTTCCAAGGCTTTAGATGCTGGCAGCAATGAAGAGATTGAAACTTGTAAGATGCTGGTATGGAACTATAACGTAAGTATAAAAAGTCAAAAATCAGTCAAACAAAACACAAGCCACAAAGTAACAAAAAATAAGACAACTGAAAATATCTAGCAATAAAATTTCATACACCTGTATTCACAACTTTGTTATATTCATAAACTGATTTTAGAATATAAACATCTACATAGAAGTATTTATCAGAGAAAACAGTTTGGAGGAAGGTAATTTTTGAACTTGGTTTTGAGTAATACACTGAATATTGTGACTAAGGCAATAAATACTACTAAGTTAAAAGTTCATATGGTGCAGTTCTGCTCTGTCCTATAGGGTCGCTATGCGTCGGAATCGACTCCACGGCAACGGGCAATGGTTTTTTTTTTTTTAAGTTGACAGTAAATCCTAACAATTCAGTATTTTGATTTTTGTTTCAGTTACTGAGTAGTGGTTACATCATTTGACACTACAAAAGGCTATAAAGTGCAGGTCATATTATCCTAAAATAAGAGATTAAATCACTATCAGCTCTTTCAGTTTAAATCTTTATGATTAATTCTATGCAGTATATATATATATATATATATATATAGCCATCATGCCCATTTCCTGAAATTCACGTATCTCTTTGTGTTCCTAATCAGGGGGAAAAAAATCAGCTACACCAGCAGACCCATGTTCTTGATCTTGTCACAAACTTCAAGTCTTTAACTCAAGCCTCAAATCTCCCTCCTGGCTCTTCTTTAGAAATATGGCTGAACTTCTTCAAATAATTCTTGTTTGAAACTAAATACTCATCATTAAACTACAATACACACAGCAAAGACTTTTTAAAAGAATATGAGGTTATGTGGGTGTCTCTGAAATGTAACAGCAGCCCTTCTCTATACACACAGCACATTCATTAGCTGTCAAATGTTATTTTCCCTTCAGTGTAAATACATATTTAACAATTAGGGAAATACTTTCCCTCTAAAATGTTTCTTATTCCTTAACTAATTCCTTCATTAATTACATATTTTAGCTCTTTTCTACATTTACGAGAGAAAAGTTGTTTTCTCCTTGAATTCATTTTCTCATTATATAATTACCAGCAGCAGATATAAAAAGTAAAGATGTTGCTTAGTTTCTTCTTGATCCCTGTAGTAAAATGTGAAAGGAGAGATGACCAAAGAAGGAATTGTTAAATATGAAGGAGCCAAGATTGTTTCATTCAAAAATAAAACAGCTTTATTCCTAGAATCTAGCCCAATTCCTAGACTCTTCAGACAGCAAATTATATTAAAAGTAAGAAATGGCTTCTGAGCAAAGATCAAACCCAGGTTCTGTCAAGAAAACACGATCTTAAGATGAAGTCAAGGATGTAGCTGTAAAATCCTCTGTTAAAATCTCAGGAAGATTTAAGGCGATGGTGTCTCACTGAATCTTTTAAACAGGTTGAAAGATTCTAAAAATCTTAAGGGCATGTTCCACAGCAGTCTTGCAGCAAAGCTAAGGTAGAGAAAGACTTATTTTAAAGATATTTGTGAATATGTTTTTATCTAAGGCAGTGAATTATAAATTAATTCATAAGAAATTCCAAGAGTTTTTAAAAGAATTATATCAAATTAGACTGAAAGGGAGAGAGACAGTAGAAAGTGAAAAGAGGCTTTCAGGCCCTCAAACTTCTATAGGCACAAAGCAGGCAGAGAAAAATACTCAGCTGCAAATATAGGCTACTTTTTATGAAAAAGGAAGGATGACTTAGAGGGAAGAAACAAGAGCCCAGAAGTCTGGACCCTAATACAGAAATGGCAATATGTTCCGGGCTGGATTTCAGAATTGCTATGGACCAGTGACAGCTGTGTGCCTTCCATTTTCCCTCTTTTTGAATGGGAGTGTCTATAGCAGTTATCCTACGCCTATCCCACCATTGTTTGTTGGGTGTATGGGGGACAGATAGCTTATCCTTTACGTTCCCAATTCTTTAAATCAAAAGAAATGGTACTTAAGAAGCTATACCCAAGGAAATGTACCTGGGGAGCTTCCCCTACATCTTGACCTGATCTGGATGAAAAGATCACGGGATGCTGATGCCTAACTGGGATGAGACATAGGGGTCTTTGGAAAGGGGGTGAGTGCATTTTTCCCCCTGGGAAAGAGATGTAAATTGTTGTAGCCAGAGGGTAGACTGGCAGATTCTATTTTCCAAATACAGCTGCACCAATATATCCCATTCCACGTCTTACAATGCAATGTTGTCACTCATCCACCAAGAAGCAAGGTCTATCCTCCCTCTCCTTGAATCTGGGCCTGTGACTACAGTGAAAGATATGCTACATGGCTTCTGAGAAAACTCATAAAAGGTGATGCAATTTTGCCTGGTCCTCTTGGGATGCATGCTTTTAGGACCCAGCCACCATACTGTAAGGAAGCCTAGCAGTCACACGTAGTTGTTCCAGACAGGGCCCCAGCTGAGGTCCCAGCAAACAGCCAGCATCAACCACCAAACAAATGCATAAAAAGCCTTCAGATGACTCGAGCCCTCAGCCTTCATGCCACACCAGCTAATGCCAAGTGGAGCAGAAACATGTTCCTGCTGTGTTCTGCCCAAATTACAGATTTATCAGCAAAATAAATGTCATTCAAGCCACAAAGTTTTGGGGTAGTACGCAATAGGTAACTGAAACAGATTTTGGTGCCAGTTTTCTGGAAAAGTAAAACAAATGAGTTGTTTATTTCTCTCCAGTTGATTTTTCCAAGTCTAAAGAAAATCAGAGTTGCCGTCAGAGTGACCAAACCAATTTATTCATATAACCTCACTTTACCCTCACTTTATCTATTCCCCGCTTAAAAAAAAAAAAAAAAAAAGTAAATTGTGATCTCATATTTAAGATGGCATCTATCTTCAAGGGATTCAAATGTTTTTTCTGAATTTTATAAGCAATTTGGGTATCGGCCAAGGTGTTTATTAAAGAGGGGAAAAAAAACCCTCGCCTAAACAAACCAAATCTGTAATTGAACTGAGAAAAGAACTCTTTCTTTCACATTATCAACAGTGCTTTAACTTTGAATGACAGAGTCTCTTCAATGTGAAGAAAATATTGGAAGTTTGTAGATACCTCCTCTGGAACACTTGTGTTAAATGGGCCACGACTGGGAGATCCCATTACTGGAGTAGGTGATGGACTTTTCTCCAGATCACTAAAGCCCTGAGCATCCAACAAAGTGGAGATGGAACTAGAATTGGGCAGATCTTCATATTCACCATCTTTGCCTAGAAAAAGACACAGCAAAAAGAGGATAACAGCAGCTTTTCATTTATATTCCTCCACTTTTGGAGGAAGATAAGAACCCCAATTACGCTGAATGTAAACATTTCTCTGATCTTAAAAATCTAAGCGTCACCTTTTCCTAGCATCACTTGAAAAGTACACAGCATGGGACCTAGGAAACAACATCTTAATCTGTGAACACCAGATGCCCAGGAGCTCTTGGCCATGTTAAGTACCAGCAGTGCTATTAATAGAGGAAGTCATATTTGATAAAATCACTGACTCATTGGATTGAAAGAAAATTAGAAATTAATTTCATCCAACAACTCTCCTGCTATTTTGATTCAAAATTGGGGGGCTTTATGAATTTTAGTGTAGAAATAACCAGGCTGAAGAATACCTGTGGTGTAACAAACTGATTCTGAATAACAATAACAATAGAAGTCACCATTTAAACAATTCAATGTTCATCACTGCTATGCTCTTAAAAAGTCATAGAAAGGAAAAAAGGAAAAGAAAAAAGGGCAGACGACCTTTTTATCCCTCAAGGAGATCCCTTTATGCCAGCAAAGCAGCAACTACGAGAACTTTGTTACACTCCTAGAAATGAAAAAGATCAAGTGCCAAACAACACAGTACCAGATACTCTTTTTTTTTAAAAATAGAAAGAATGTGCTTGAAATGCTAATCTCTGGATAATACTAAATGGCAAATCATGTAATTGTTAAAGATCTTAACTAGACAAAGCCTCTTAATTTAGGTTTTATACAATTGTATGATGATTAGATAAATATAAATTCTAGTGAAAAATTGTTTATATAACTCTTTGTTCGAAAAGGACATAATTTTCAATGGTTGGAGATAGTGCATATGGTTAAAAAACTACATCTTTAAAACCTACATGTTTAAATGCACAGAAAGAAAAGACTAGAAAGGAATTCACAAAAATGTCAATAGCAATCATGGTCAATGGAATTATGAGCGATTTTTACCATTCTCTATTTTACAAATGTTTTTAAATAATGAGTAGTGAGAATTGCTACAAGTTACTCGGACAATTAGAGGTTCACCTGCTCATTCAGATATTTAGTTTTAATATATGCCAGGCACTGTAAAAGAAAAGATGAAGTACCAATTTTTTCAAAAATCCTGGTCCAAAGCGGGCCTGTTTTCTTTCTTTGTGAACTCATCAAATTAAAATTTCAAAACCTCCCAAAGGATTTGTTTATTTCCAGTGACTACCCTCTGTTATGGACTGAATTGTGTCCCCTCAAAATATGTATTGTAAATCCTAACCCCTATACCTGTGGTTATTATCCCATTTGGGAATGGGTTTTCTTTGTTATATTAATGAGACAGTACTAGTGTGGGGTGTGTCATAAGTCAGTCTCTCTTGAGATATAAAAGAGATTAAATAAGCAAACAAGTAAGCAGAAATGCAGGACGAGAAATGCCAAGACACACGAGGATCACCAAAGAGCAGAGGAATGCTGGGCCTACAGATGCTGAAAAGAGGCAAGGACCTCTTGCAGAGCCGACAAAGAAAGAACACCTTCCCCTAGAGCTGCGCCCTGAATTTGGACTTACAGTCTCCTAAACTGTGAGAAAATAAATTTCTGTTTGTTAAAGCCACCCATTTGTGCTATTTCTGTTATAGCAGCAATAGATAACTAAGACACGGTTAGAGCAAATAAGCCCACTTATGCATTGCTAATAGACAAGAGCACTTTCAAAGTTCTTAACATTTTAGCGTGTTTTGAATGACCCTCAAAACTTTTCTACATTTGTAGATGGACTATTGGCCCATCAGCAGATAAATGAATAATAAATACAACAAAATGCAGAAGTATCTTTACTTGGGTGTCTCACAGGTGTTTTGAATTTAACATATCCAAAGCTGAAGTCAATCCCCCTTAGCCACCCCAACGTTCCTTCTTAAGTCTTCCCCATCGTATGTAAATGAGTCTTCCACCCAGTTGCTTTAGTCATAAATGTCTGTCTTTCTTGATTCCTTCCTATTCTTCACTCTCCTCATCTAACTCATCACCAGTCATCATGTTGATTCTATCACCAAAATATATTTCCAATCAGTACCATCATATTTTTTCACAAGGAATACTGCAAGTCTCCTGACTGGTTTTCCTGCTTCCAATACTGTTCCTCTCCTCCGTGGTCCGTTTGCTACACAGATCACATCACTAACCTGTTAAAGCCTCTGTGCTTAGAACAACAGCCAGACTCCTCACTGTGCCTGAAAACCCTTGCATGACTTGACTCTGCTCACTCCTGCTTTCTCATCTCATCTCACTCTCCCTACTGCTCACTATCTTCTAGCCATACTGATCTTTTTTTACTTCCTAAACACACCAAGTTCTTTTTCCTCCGCAGGCCCTTCGCATATACTATTGTTCTCTCTCTCTCTCTCTCTGGAATGCTATCTAATCAACTCCTTAGAGACACTCTCCCTGAACAACCAATCTATAGTACATTCATCAGCCTGCATACTGAACAGTTGTCCAATAAATATTGTTGAATGAACGAATGAACTACCTGATTTGGGACAAGAGATGCAGTCCAAGACAGAAACTGAGGCTAAATGTATAAGTTCATAGTCCCTTAAAATCAAGTGAAGCAGAAACACCTTTAGAGCTATGCTCTACCTTTTTTACCTTGAGCCAGTACTGCTGTGTCTTGCATTTTCTTGTACCTGTTCAGGCACTGTCGAAGATCTTCTATTTTCCGATCCTATCAATAAAATAAATGGTCATCTTTAATACTAGGATTTTAAAATGGTAAAAGTAATTTTGACACAAAGAACAAGTAGACATGAATTATTTACATTTTTCAAAGAGTACATTCTAAACTTTAGTAAAAATGGTAATATCTAGAATATTTTTCCTACATACATTAGAGATGTGGAAAAAGTACCTCTAAATTTAGAGCTCCTATCCTTCAGCTGCCATCTTTAAAAAACAAAAACAAAACAAAGTAATAAGATACAAAACAAAAAACCTTTAATTACTCTCCTCTCTAACTTCACTTAGAAGTCAAGAGGCTGTCTTGATCCATTGCCATTAATCACCATCTGACTTTTCCCTTCTAAAAATACGTCAGTGAAGTTGCCTTGATTAGTTATTAGTGATGTTCTATTTACTAAAAACATGAACACTTTTCACTATTTTCCTAATTTGACCTCTATATGTCACTTGTCTGACCCCATCCTTTACTCCTTCTTTCACTTCTATTTCTACTCTTTCTTTTTCTACTATTTTGATTTCTTAATCCCTTGGCCACATAGATATTCTACTTCTGTAACCCCAGTATCTACACAATCTGGGCCATTAAATGTTAGAGCTTCAAGGTTTGTCCCTGATGCTCTTCTTTTTCCCTCAACTGTCCTCAACTGTGGTAGATTATATTAATAAGATAGTATCAGTGTAGGGTGTGTCTTAAATTAATCTCTTTTGAGATATAAAAGAGATTAAACAAGCAAGTGAGCAAGCAGAGATGGCGGAAGAGAGATGCCAAGACACACGAAGATCACCAAGGACCCAAGAAACGCGAAGATCTTCCCACACTGAGCCGGAGCTTGGCCACATGGCTTGCTTTAGTCAATGAGATATCAAAATAAACAATTCAAGCAAAAGTTTGAAAAGTATTTACAACACTGGGGCTTGCCCTCTCTTACTGCTCTAGGGAACCCTGAGATCATCATGTGAAGTAGCCTAGGTAACCTACTGGAGGATGAGAGACCTTGTGGAGCAGAGAGAGTCATTTCACCAAGCCCAACCTAGACCAGTCTGTCAATCACCAGACATGTGAGTCACATAATCCTAAACTATCCAGTCCCAGATGAGATGCCAGCTAACTGTAGAGATCAGCCAAGCCAGCCCAGACAAAAAAAAACCATCAGCCAACCCACAGAAGTATGAGAAATAATAAATGTATTTGGTCCTGGACAAAAGCTAACTGATTCATTAACTCTTAGTTCCCACCAATCTACAACTCTATATTAATCCTAAAATTTAGATTCAGTTTCCAACTTCCTATGAGAAATCTCCTTTTAAATGTTGCATGAGCACATCAAATTGAATACCGTCAATTTTTATTAGTAGTAGTTATGTCCTATAAAGCCACCTCAAACACTGAATTGGTGAATACTGAACCATTGCTCCTAGGGTTCCTGTGAGCCTCTGGTCATGACATTTTCATTGACTGATCAATACATAATCTTGTTTTATGCGTGTTTCTGCTTAAAGATACCTCATTTAATATATACTGTTGATTCATTAACATTGAACTCATGGCCAACATCACTATTACTTATGCCTGAATGAAGCTTATCTAACACAAGTATTTTCTCCATAAGGCACATCACTGCCTTCTTGTACTTAGAAACGCTAGATGGCACTTCAGCACTACACTTGGGAGCCATTTTAAACAATGAAATCACCATAAAAAAGCACAAAAATGCAAAAAACTTGGCACTAAACAGACCACAGGAGCCCTGGTGGGGCAATGGTTAAACACTCAGCAGCTAACTGAAAGTCAGCAGATCTGTGGGAGAAAAGACCTGGCAGTGTAGTCCTGTAAAGATTACAGCCTAGAAAACCTTATGGGGCAGCTCAACTCTGTCCTATAGGGTAGCTATGAGTCAAAATCGACTCAATGGCACACAACAACAGATTGTAAAAAAAGATACTTGTTTGTAGTATGAGAACAGAAACAAGTCAGAATGTTGTCTTGTTTGACCTGAGCTGGGAATGTGCACGTTTTAAAACGAAAAACAAAAAAAAAACTGCCATTGAGTTGATTCTGCTGTACATGTTGGACGACTAAAATTTTTCATAATTCTGCACATGACCGTGGGTATTGATTTGGGGGCTATAAATTTTAGCAAATAGTTAAATTCACAAGTACAGAATTTATTAATAATAAGGTTCAACTCTTTCTGTAAAATTAAGCTCATTATTTTCCCCCAATAACTGCACCTCTGATCTAATTTCCTTTATTCTTTAAGGGCACCATCATTCACCCAGTTGCCCAAACCAGAAATTTACTCTCATTCCTCAAATACCAAGAACTTTAAATCTCTCTCTCTTTTTTTTAATTGTTGTAGTTTAAATGAAGTTTACATTTCAAGTTAGTCTCCCATACAAAACTTTATACATATATTGTTATGTGACCCTAATTGCTCACCCCATTCTGCGACAGCACACTCTTCTTTTCCGCCCCTGATGTCCCACATGCATTCAACCAGCTCCAAACACTCTCTGCCCTCCCATCTCACCTCTGGACAGAAGTTGCCCCTTTGGTCTCTTGTATCTACTTGAGCTAAGAGGCACACTCCTCACGAGTATCACTTTATGTCCCACAGTCCAGTCCAATCCCTGTCTG
>NW_004444048.1:5673890-5713384 GCF_000243295.1 Trichechus manatus latirostris | reverse complement strand
CCATCCCTGATTCCCCATGTCCACTCAACCAGCTCCTAACCCTCTCTGCCTTCCCACCTCACCTCCGGACAGAAGCTGCCCGTTTAGTCTCTTGTATCTACTTGAACTAAGAGGCACACTCCTCACGAGTATCACTTTATGTCCCACAGTCCAGTCCAATCCCTGTCTGAAGAGTTGGCCTCAGAAACTGTTTTAGTTCTGGACTGATAGAGAATCTAGGGGCCATGCTTTCCAGGGTACCTCCAGTCTCTGTCAGACAGTTAAGTCTGGTCTTCTTACTAGAATTTGAGTTCTGCACCCCACCTTTCCGCTGCTCCATCAGGGACTCTCTGTTGTGTTTCCTGTCAGGGCGAAGACCTTTAAATATTGTCAACTCCTAAATTTCTCTAAAATCTCTTTCCTCCTTGCTACTTCACTGTCATTGTCTTATTTCAAGCCCTCTTCATTTCTCACCTAGACTATTAAAGAAAAACCCAAAAACAAAAAACCAATGCTGCCAAGTTGATTGCGACTCATGGTGACCCCATGTGTTACACAGCATAACTGCTCCATAGGGTTTTTTCTTGGTTGTAATCTTTATAGAAGCAAATCGCCAAGTCTTTCTTCTGTGGTGCCACTGGCTGGGTTTGAACCACCAACCTTTAGGTTAGTAGTTAGGCTCAAACCATTTGAGCCATCCATGGAAATTTAGACTATTTTAACGGCCTCTTAATCCTTCTACATGTCTTCACTCTCCGTCCTTCACTCCTGCCTCATTCTGCCACTAGAGTTAGGCTTTCTAAAATGTCAGTTTTAGAGTATGGCCCCCAGACACCCTTTTAGCTCAGTGGTGAAGTCATCTCTGAGGTTCACTGTTCAGCCTGAGAGTGGACAGCCCCATAAAACCAAACGGGACTAATGAGGTACAGCAGTACAGGGACAAGGGACAGAAGGCAGAAGCGGACAAGGAAGCTGGTGATAGGGAACCCAAGGTTGAGTCAGGACAGTGTTGATGTGTTGTGTGGTTGTTAACCATTGTCATAGGGCAACATGTGTACTAACTGTTAAATGAGAAACTATTTTGTTCTGTAAGCCTTCATTTAAAGTGAGAATAGCAGCACAATTGGAAGAGCGTAGTCAGTGTCACTGAACTGTGCATGTAGAAATTTTTGAAATGGTGTATCTTTGGCTATGTATATTTTCACCCAAAAAAAAAAAGGTCAAGAAGGGAGAGGATTGACATGTTGTGGGGTTGTTAACCAATGTCATAAAACAATATGTGTACTACTGTTTCATGAGAAACTATTTGTTCTGTAAGCCTTCACCTGAAGTATAATTAAAAAAAAAAAAAGTCGTAAAATGTCAATTTAATTATATCACTGCCAAAGGACTACAAGCTAAGACCCCAAATCATTAGCCTAGCATATAAGGTTTCCCACCGTCTGACTGCAGCTCTCTTGTTAGCCTCACACACTCCCACCACCTACATCTCACACTCCAGCACTTTTCCAGTATGCACTGGGCTGTTTCAAGCCTTGGTTTTGAGACATGTTTTGGCTCATGGGACTCTGCCTAGAAGCCCTCATTTTCCTGATGAACAATTCCCGCTCTTTCTCAGAATTTGCTCAATATCCCCTTTGAAGCCTGGAAGCTCCAAGGAAGTCATGCCACTCTTGGTGCTGCTTGAGGAGAGAAATTAAAGCACAATAAATTTCAGTGATTCTTCAAAAAAGAAAAACTATGGTGGAAGCTTGATAATTACTTTTCTTTATATCCAAATGAGAGAAAGACTAGCAAAAAAAAAAAAAAAATCCATGCACAAAGTGTGGGTGGAGGACAGGGGTAAAGAGACAATGAGTTTATTTCTATGGAATAAAGAGCAACTAAAGAGAATGAAAGGCAGAAAAAAAAAAAAAGGGAGACAAGAAAGACATACTAGGCAAGAATTGGAAAAAGAAACTTATGATGAGAGAAACAGATCAAGCCAAAGTTCTTTGGTATTTTGTTGTCTTTTACTTCCTTGAAATTACCCTTTTCTTGGGAAAATGCCCCCTTGTTCTAATCTTTTTTTCTTTTCTTTTTTTTAAATATTTTTTTAAATTGTGCTTTAGTTTCTCATTAAACAATTAATACACATATTGTTTTGTGACATTAGTTGCCAACCCCACAACGTGTCAATCTTCTCACCTTCTCAACCCTGGGTTCCCCATTACCAGCTTTCCTGTCCCCTCCTGCCTTCTTGTCCTTGCCTCTGGGCTGGTATGCACTTTTAATCTTATTTTGTTTTATGGGCTTGTCTAATCTTCGGCTGAAGGGTGAACCTCAGGAGTGACTTCAGCACTGAGTTAAAAGGGTATCGGGGGCCATACTCTCAGGGTTTCTCCAGTCTCTGTCAGACCAGTAAGTCTGGTCTTTTTTGTGAATCAGAATTTTGGTCTACATTTTTCTTCAGCTCTGACTGGGATCCTCTATTGTGATCCCTATCAGAGCAGTCGGTGGTGGTAGCTGGGTACTATCTAGTTGTGCTAGGCTCAGTCTGGTGGAGGCTGTGGTAGTCGTGGTCCTTAGTCCTTTGGACTAATCTTTCCCTTGTGTCTTTGGTTTTCTTCATTCTCCCTTGCTCCAGGTGAGGTGAGACCAGTGGAGTATCTTAGATGGCCGCTCACAAGCTTTTAAGACCCCAGATGCTACTCACCAAAGTAGAATGTAGAACATTATCTTTATAAACTACGTTATGTCAATTGAGCTACATGTCCCCCAAGACCATGGTCCCCGGTCCTCAGCCCAGTAATTTGGTCCCTCAGGGACTTTGCATGTGTCTATGAAGCTTCCATAACACTTGTTCTGTTCTTTTTTTTTTTTTAACTGTACTT
Source organism: Trichechus manatus latirostris (assembly GCF_000243295.1). Lineage (NCBI taxonomy): Eukaryota > Metazoa > Chordata > Mammalia > Sirenia > Trichechidae > Trichechus > Trichechus manatus. The sequence goes on along the minus strand of NW_004444048.1, from coordinate 5,710,532 downwards.
TAGATAAAGGTTTATATAGCAAACTAGTTTCTTCTACTCTTAAAGGGACACAAGGAGAGAGCAGTTCTGAGGCCATGAGCTGCCTAGGCAGGAAAACCACGAAGAAACATATTGCCTTAGTATAGGGTAACACACTGCTCTTAGCCGGATGAAACACCAGATGTGGGTGAGGAGAACCAGCCGGGGGAAGAAGAGCCCTGAAGACGTGGCATCAGGCCAGTATAGTTAAAACAAAGCCTAGGCTCGTTCTTAATTGCATGGTACCCTGCTTCTGTTTTCTAGTATCTCACCTTTCAGTACAGCAGAGACAAACCCAGATGTAAAAGAAGCCAGGAGTGTGAAGGAAATAATATGTACATGAAGAAGAAAAACGACAAGACCATGAAGCTGAAGTTGTCATGGGCTCTCTCTTTCAGAGTTCATGCGTTAGCCCGGAATTCCCAGTGACACAGAAAGGATACTATGGAAGATATTTTTTCTGTCATTAGTCACCTGAATTACAGAACTGATCTGATGGATTAAACATTTTCTGAATTCATGAGTGGGACGGGGATGGTTTCTCAGGTAAGAGGTGGGGCCAGTGCTGTTGGTCCCCATTTCCTGTGCATGCAGCTACAATCACAACTGCCTTCACTGAGATGTACACATTTGGGCAGGGAGGGAGAATATAAGTAGTGTTTTGGGTATGTTCTTTCAAATTGGGATACCTTAAGAAAATACTTTGAATGAACAAAATTGTGTTACAAAACATCCAAATAAAATTTTATTTGATACCTTTTCTTCATTTGCTGCCATCAAAGACTCCATAGCTTTTTTCATTTTTTGTACTTCAATATCTGAAAAGAACACAACATCAAATCAGAAGTCAGTTAACATGTGTGACTATAACAAGAAGTTACTTACTCTTCAGACTGAAATGTTTTCAGGTAAAGATGTTAATAACTTGTTTTTTAAAAAAGGGGGGAAGCATATTTAACACACATACTCTTCTAGGTAAAATTTGAAAAATAAGCACCTTCTACCTCACCTAAACAGTTGCCATTCCAGAAAGAAAACAACAAGGGTATGGAGAGCTAACTACCCTCTCTGAGCAACAACAACATCCTCATGAGAACACTGAAGATGAAATTTGAGTGCTGTAACAACAAAACCATGAAGTTTTCAAAAAAAAAGAACCTATAAAGCAGTGGATGAAAGCAATGAACAGTGTACATAATGACAAAAGCAGAGAGAATGATATTTAGTTGTAACCAAGCTGGAGGCACAAATGGCAAAGCCTGACGGAGTGTGACCTTTACAAGAGTAGTCATGCTAAGAAGTTGGTGGGAGGCTCCGTAAAGAAGGACAATAAGTACTTTGCTTCATCTATAAACTTCATTTCCAATACTATGTTTAAAAAGATTTTAAGACCTAAAAGCCAAAGATAGCTGAATGTGATTTTCGTTAAAATTTAGAGTTCAAATACAAAAGCATGTTACTTTAATAATAAAAAATAAATATTCTAAAGATTATAAGAGTTACCCCAAAATGAAACCACAAATTAAGAATTAAAACTGAGAACAAAAAATCTGCTAAAGTTGCTTGCTTCCGAGGAAAAAAAAAAATACTACTTAAGATAATTTGGTGTATCATTCAGCACTGACATAACATTTTCCACTAAGGTGTATTCTTTAGGAATACCCCTCCCCCCACCGCCCACCCCTTTAAGGTAAATTCCCTTGATTGAAGGATTCCATGTCTGGGGGCAAGATCCCATGAAGGATTTATCTTTATGTTTCATTAAATAACTCAGGCTTCATTAATCAGCCTGGAAATGATCTTTTTTATAACACCAAAAGGGCATAGGGTATATTCAGGGAAATAAGCATCTATTGTCCTGATGCCATCGAGTCGTTTCCAACTCATAGTGACCCTACAGGACAGAGTAGAACTGCCCTATGGGGTTTCCAAGGCTGTAAATCTTTATGGAAGCAGACTGACACATCTTCCTCTCGTGGAGCAGCTGGTGGGTTTGAACCGCCAATCTTTCGATTAGCAGCTGAGTGCTTAACCACTGCACCACCAGTGTTCCTTTTTAGCATCTATTGTAGATTTCAGCAAACTGGAATTAAAACACTGAAAAGCAAAAGCCAAGTTCAAACTGATCTTTCAATACTGGTAAACCTTAGGAATGGTGGGTTTTCATAAGAGGATAAATGGCTATTTTCTCTTCTGACCCTGGACCTCCTGGACCACAGCGAAAACGTTTTCTCATCTCCCCCACTTTGAGTGCCCTGTTGCATTCTGTGGAGCAAAAGGGTTGAATCAGGCAAAATCTGTGTAACAGTCTTTTACTCCTGGTTTTTATTGTGTCTTTGCTCACCCTCTGTTTTATATACTCTGAAGAAATGGAGGGCTTATCGATGAAGCAACTTTACGTCTTTGGTGAGAGAAATGTTTTAAAACACATGCAGAGAGCAGTCCAAGTAGTAATTTTGATGAACGTAAAGGCTGATGGAAAGACACCAAAAACCTTACTTTTTTCTTTGAGCTTCTTTTTAAAATTTTCATCTGTGCAGGAAAACCCATCGAATTGGAAGTTAGCATACATTACAACAAGAAATAATATTTTAAAAGCACTATTATTTAGTCTCCATTTACTTATAATAAAGGGACTCTAATATCATTAGGACTGAAATGTAAGCACCATTTTGAGGCTTTAGGACTGGTACTACAACAAATAATGCTCTGTGTGAGGCTAGGAAGAGAATCCTACATAATTAATCATTAGACCTGAATTCTAGTACCACCTCTGTGACTTCATCTTTCTGAACACTGATTTTCTTGTATTAAAATTAGGCCTGTGTTGTACAGGCAGTCACCGGGTTACCAATGATGGACTTACAGACAACTTGTACTTAAGAACGGACTGCCATAAAGCCTATTATATTAAAATTTTGAATTAAATACAAATAATGGTTCATAATAACAAATGAAAAATACTACTTTGTGACACTTACGAAAACATTGTGTGGTTTGGCAGCTTTCTTAAAGTGTTTTACATGCATAAACCAAACCTGTTGCCCTTGGGTCAATCCCGACTCATAGCGACCCTACAGGTGAAAGTACAACTGGCCCATAGGGTTTCCAAAGAGCAAACAGTGGATTCAAACAGCCAACCATTTTGGTTAGCAGCGGGCTCTTAACCACTGTGCCACCAGGTCTCCTTTATTTGCAGAGGAAGGTAAAATATATACTATATACTAAGACAAACATTTGACTGACTGACGATAAATAAGAGCCATATGTACCTGTTCTGATTTATCTACAAATTTGACTTAAGACGGATTAGGAACAGATCCATTCATAACCCGGGCATTGCCTATACGAGCACTTTTTATACTATATTTGATGAAAAACTAGTCGTTGCTGTTTTGTTTTTTACATTTCCATCACACTATATTTGGTGAAACCCATGATTATTGTTTTGGCTTTTTTACATTTGTTACACTATATTTGGTGAAAACCCAGTATTTTTTTTTTAAAATTCCTGTCACAGTCTGACACATGATCCTCCTGCATGTGACTAGTACACAGCTTATGCTACACTCAGTTCACCACTCAAGTTCAACAATACTGAGCTGGTCTATCTTTTCAGTGAGATGAGGACACTGACCATGCAGTTAGCTGCTATGACAATATCGGATTTCCACGAAGCTTCTAAACACTTGCTCTTAAACCCTCGTGCATAACAACAAACAGTTCACAGACTGGAACCCAGTCCTCGGACCAGACTCTGGGTAGCACTACTCCAATATATCCTCTAGCCTACAAGTCCTATGATTCTATTTTATTCTTAGAACCCTAAAAATATGACCTGCTTCTGAATGTCCTTTAAGAACACACAATTCTACATCTGCCAAAATATAGGGGAAGAATTCCTGTCTCTCAGTGAATTGAGTTTTCTGATTAATAGGGAGTTGTGATACCCACAGATATATAACATCCTCGTATTCTTGAATCAAGACAGACTTTAGAGGTAATTTAATTCAAGTCCTTCATTATACAGATAACGTTACTAATTTTCACATAATAAAAATGTATCAAAGCTACACTAAATGGAATTTGTTCTGTTTTGGATGAGTCATAAGTTTCTTTGGTATCTTATAGTGTCACAGTCACCAAACATTTATAATCACAAAGAAAGACTGAATTCTACCCAGTATTGTCAGATGTTATGTGCATTATATTTCCAAATGTAATTTATAAAACACATTTCATTCAAGTTATTTTTTATTAAATATAACCTACTTTGTTAGAAATTACAGTTGATATAATATTCAAAACAAGTCTCCTCAATTATGAAAAATGTTCTGGATACATTTCATATATTTTTCTGAAAATCAAATTAGCCTATTTTTGCTTTCTAAAAGGTTGAGGGCTCAACTTATGGTAAGAAATTTTTTTTAAATTTATTTTGGAAAATCAGTATTTTATTTTTTATTGTACTTTAGATGAAGGTTTACAGAACAAAGAGTTTCTCATTAAACAGTACCCATATTGTTTTCCAACAATGGTTGACAACCCCATGACATGTCAACACTCTCCCTTCCTGACCTTTGGTTCCCTATTACCAGCTTTCCTGTGCCCTCCTGCCTTTTAGTCCTTGTCCCTGGGCTGTTTGTTTTATGGGGCTGTCTAATCTTTGGCTGAAGGGTGAACCTCGGGAGTGACTTCATTAGTCAGCTAAAAGGGTGTTCAAGGGACATAATCTCAGGGTTTCTCCAGTCTCTGTCAGGCCAGTAAGTCTGGTCTTTTTTGTAAGTTAGAATTCTGTTCTACATTTTTCTCCAGCTCTGTCCAGGACCCTCTATTGTGATTCGTGTTAGAGCAGTCAGTGGTGGTAGCTGGGCACCATCTAGTTCTACTGGACTCAGTGTGGTGGAGGCCGTGGTAGTTGTGGTCCATTAGTCCTTTGGACTAATCCTTCCCTTATAGCTTGTTTTCTTCATTCTCCATCACTCCCGAAGCGGTAAGACCAGTGGGGTATCTTAGATGGCTGTTCACAGGCTTTTAAGACCCCAGACGCTACTCAGTATGGTAAGAAATTTTTACTGATTTTCCAAAGATATACAGCCATGTACACTTATGAGCCGTCTCTCATAAGGGCAGGATAGGTTTCTGAATTTCTAATTTTGTATTGTCTCAAGTTCAGTTCAGAAGGGAACAACCTTGAGGCACAGTAGCGACTCTTTACAGTTCTTTTTGACATTCCTGGTATTGCCATTAGGACAGGCACACTCTAATGATGAAAAGTTACAATTTAGTAATCTAAAATGAATACTTAAAAAAGTACAGACTTGTCCTTCTCCAGCTGCTGACGGGGAAGTTAATGGACTGCCAATCACAGTAAATAGTCTCAGAGGATTCCCCGTGGACCTGGGTCTAGACGGCTTCTGTTACCCTTCTCTTTCTTTGATGCTAAATTGCACATCCATTAACATTGGATTATTTTCTATATCTCCAAGGATTTAAAAAAAATGAGATAGCAAATATTAAATAAATACTCTTACCTCTATCAAGAATTTCGATCCCTTCCCCTTTCATCTTGCAAACCAATTTTTCTTGTAGCCTTTTTACTTCAGATTCCTTCTCTGACAGTTGTTCTTTCAGAGATGCCAGTTCATCCTACAAATTATAAATTCACTTTAAAATAGTACTTTACAACTAAAAGGGGATTTTCAGAGAGCATATTAGCTCATTTAAATCAATTATCAGTTTTTAATGAATGAAACAAAAACTACAAGAATTTAGACACACACTTCAGAAGTCAGACAGTGGCAATGATAAGCGGGAAGCGAGACAATGAAAGTTCAACTTATAATAATTATAATTCTTACAAGTTTCTTTGTGACCAAATTAAAAAAAAAAAACAACCTCTTAAAGTATAATTGGGACTAAGATAGCTCTAAGATTTGAATATTATGATAAATGGAAAACCTGATAAAGTTAATTAAGGAAGATAAGCAAATTAAATGTTCAGTGTCATAAAAGCAAGATAAAATGCAAATTGGAGTATCTGTCAATACTTGTCTGACATTTATTTAGCATTTCAAGATGGCACTCATGTTCCCTGGAGAAGCATAGAGCTTAATTAGTGGGTACGTTAGCAGGTCAGCAACAACTTTAGCCAAATCATGGGACTAAATAATCTACTCTCATTACGAAAATAAAAGAATAAACTCTCCTCCAACAATGGAAAAAATATATTTAGAAAGCAGATATTTAAGTTCTATGTCAACTTTTTTTTAACCATGTAACAGTTAAAGATTCCATGTTCAATGTTTTATCTATTTACTAATGTTTTAGTGTTCAGTTTCATTTTGGTAAAGAATTTCTAGTTAGCTTTTGCAAATTTAAGCTGTGCAGGCTGTAATTAATACAAAAAATGGAGCTATGCAATGCCAATAAATGCAGGTTTATATTCAACAACACACTTTATTTTTAGAGTCTAAAGATATTTATCAATTTTAGTAGTATGAGAAGATGTAGCTCTCCAATGAAGCTAGGAAGCTGGTCCTATAGTTTTCACTTACTTTCAGGCTAAGAGTGGACGCCAAGTATAAGACATTTGCACTAGCACTGGCAAGAAGTGCAGCCGTGTTCTCACTGGGCTGCCTCTAAGCAGTGACTTCTGTTCACTGCATGATAGAGTTAACTGCTGTATACATCTACCTTCAAGAAAGTCCTGAAGGAGGGAAGCACTCTTTACTGTTGATAGAAAACAGAATTCTTTCATAGGTGAACTTCTACAATTATTTCACCATGGTTGGGTCTCCTACTATCTAAGATAGTTAGGTGTAATTTATAAACTCTTACTTTTATTTTACCTGTTTATTATTTTTCACTAATTATTTCATACATTTCTGAAAACCTCAGTAGCGATCACATTGTCCCTACAACTGGCTTTAAACCAATTTTGAATAAATAACACACATACAAAATGAATGCCCATGCTACTGAAAACACCGTCACAGCAAAACAACACAAGATAAAAAGCAACAGGCCACAAGCCCCATCACCCATGGTCTACTACACCTTCAGTGACTCCCATTTTTGTTCCATCCGCTGCTTTTCATACTGCATCTGACCCACCTTGATTTTCATGCTAGAAAGTTTGGCCATTAAAGACTGGTAGAGAGACAGAGGAGAGAAAGAAAACTACAGGTAGAAAAAGATAAGCTAAATAACCAAGAAAATAGTTTTAGTTTATAAAGGAGGTTAGATAATTCAGACAAATGACAGGTTATGCTCTGTCAGATGAGTTAAGCCCTGGTTTTTATTCAGAACTGTAGCATTGATGTTCAAGAAGGTTTCCAGCTTGGGGAAACACTTCATTCACTTGTACAGTATGTTCTTTAGCATATATCAAGTAGAAAATAGATTTCATGTATATTACTGATCATAGAGAAATAGGGAGGACACTTGTTTAAAAATTTTTACCAGTGGGAAAACTTACTTTGGTTGATTTAAGCTTTTTTTCATACTGAAGTCTTTCACTGTCCATTTCACTGACTCTTAACCTCAGATCACTGATCTCCTGCATTAGCCCCTGTCCAAAAGGAAAACAAGGAAATACACTAAGACAATAGATAATCCAGTTGCCGTCAAGTCAATTCCAACTCATGCCGATCCCGTGTGTGTCAGAGTAGAACTGTGTTCCATAGAGTTTTCAATGGCTGATTCTTTGGAAGTAGACTGCCAGGCCTTTCTTCTGAGGCACCTCTGGGTGGATTCGAGCCACCAACCTTTCAGTTAGTGGCCAAGTCTGTAACCATTTGCGCCACCCATAGCAGCCTGGAAATCTTAAGAAGTTGACAGCTTCTAGGGCTAAGGTTGCATTAATCATATCAGATAAATGGAAATAAATATACCTCCTTGTTAATCAAAGCATCTCTCCATTTAAAAACATTGCTTTAAATTCCCAATGCCTCTGCTCTACAGTGATGGAATAATGAAAACCAAAAAAAAAAGAAGAGTATATTATGAAGAAAAGTAGCTAATCACTTGCTCTCATTTGTCAGATATTTATAGACTAAAAATGACTTTATGAATTCTGTCTTTTAAAATAAACCACAGAAATTTTCTTTAGTAAAGGCATTTACCTTCATTGCTTCTTTAGCGATATATGAATAGTTATTTAAAAAAATTTTTTTTAATAATTTCTTCCTCTATCTACGAAAACAGAGATTGTTCAACCCAATCTGGGAAAAGGGAATGAAATTTAAGTCCTTACAATCAGGGATTCTCAGCTTGAGCTGGATGAGGGCCCTGTAGTTTACAAATACATATTCAGTATCATAATACAATTTTATATTTGGAAGATAAAAATAAAAGCAATCTTAATATCTTTATAATACAGTGTAATTGGACAACTTTTCTACCACCACTTAAAATTTTAATTTGTTGTTTAAAATGATTAAATATTTTGAAAAATAGTGGTATATTTTTGTCTAGAGCCCAGAGAATAGAAAAAGGAAATTATAATGCTACACAATACCAACTTCTCCAAAAGAGAAGCTCAAGTACTCTGTGAAGGAGATGATTTCTTTTACTATAAGCCATGAAGGCCCACCCCTTCAATGGTTAATGTGTTTATGTTCTTTGTTTTACAACAAGACAAATCTATAGACTACAGAACAGAATTATGCAAGAATGTTATTTAAAAAAAATAGAACAATCTTATAAGAAATCAAACTGTTAACTAGGGATTATTCTAAATTTCCTAGTGGGATGATACAAGCTCACAAAGGCTAGGAAAAGTGATACTCTTCCCAGATGAATATCCATATGCATTGAAATTGTGGTCTCTTGTAAAATGGCGAAAAATATTAATTCTTACTTAGCATTATTATATAATAATTGCTTATTAATAATCACTCAATGTAATTACAAAAGGGAACCAGAGAGGTTAATCTGTAAATGACAGCAGCTTCAGAACAATAAAAGAGGGAATAAACGGTGTAGGTATAGAACCTTCTAATGGAGAGGAAGACAAGGCGATACCAAGTAATAATAGACTGGTTCAAATCTAGGAAGATAAGGGTAAATTCCAAGGTAACCACAAAGAAAGTTAACAAACCTACTCATCAAAATAAAGAAGAAAAACATAAAGTCTCAGTAAAAATAAAACCTACAAAAACAGAGGAAATGAAAAAAAAAAATCCACAAACAAAAGGAACTCAGCACAGGAGAGTAAGAGGAACAAAGAAAACATCAGCACCACAAAAAGAAGCACCACAAAATGCAATCCCACTCCTAGGAGTATATCCTAGAGAAATAAGAGCCGTCATACAAATAGATATATGCACACCCATATTCATTGCAGCACTGTTCACAATAGCAAAAAGATGGAAACAACTAGACGCCCATCAACAGATGAATGGATAAACAAACTATGGCACATACACACAGTGGAGTATTATGCAAAGATAAAGAACAATGATGAATCTGTGAAGCATCTCATAACATGGATGAAAATGGAGGACATTATGCTGAGTGAAATAAGTCAATCACAAAAGGACAAATATTGTATGAGACCTCTACTGTAAAAACTCATGTAAAAGTTTACCCACAAAAAGAAACAATCTTTGTTGGTTACAAGGGACGGGGGGGTAGGCGGGGAATCAAACAGACAATAGATAAGTGGTAACTTTGGGAAGGGTTTGACTACACAATACTGAGGAAGCCAGTACAACTTGTACATGGAAGCTCCACAGACACTTCCAAACTCCCTGAGGGACTGAATTGCTGGGCTGTGGAGACCGTGGTCTCGGGGAACATCTAGCTCAATTGGCATAACACAGTTTATAAAGACAATGTTCTACATTCTACCTTGGTGAGTAGCATCTGGGGTCTTAAAAGCCTGTAAGCAGCCATCTAAGATACTCCACTGGTCTCACTCCTTCAGGAGCAAGGGAGAATGAAGAGAATAAGATACAAGGAAAAGATTAGTCCAAAGGACTAATGGACCACAGCTACCACGGCTTCCACCAGACTGAGTCCAGTACAGCTGGATGGTGGCCGGCTACCACCACTGACTGCTCTGACCAGATCACAACAGAAGGTCCTGGACAGAGCTGGAAAAGGATGTAGAACAAAATTTTTAACTCACAATAAAAAGACCAGATTTACTGGCCTGACAGACTAGATAAACCCTGAGAGTATGGCCCCCAGACACCCTTTTAGCTCAGTGGTGAAATCACTCCCGAAGTTCACCATTCAGCCAGGGACTGGACAGCCTCATAAAACAAAACAGAACTAATGAGGCCCAGCAGTCCAGGGACAAGGACTCGAAGGCAGGAGGGGACAGGAAAGCTGGTGATAGGGAACCCAAGGTTGAGGAGGGACAGTGTTGACATATTGTGGGGTTGTTAACCATTGTCATAGGGCAATATGTATACTGTTTAATGAGAAACTGTTTGTTCTACAAATCTTCATCTAAGGTACAAAAAGAAAAAAAAAAAAAAGAATTATCTATGTGAGATCAAATTGACAACAGCAACTCAAAAGGTTTGATGGCAAACCTAGGGGGCAGTGAGTTGAAGATAATGGTGATGGAATAATTTGGAAAAGGATAGTGAGAATAGCAGCACAACCGGAAGAATGTAATCGATGTCACTGAATTGTACATGTAGAAACTTTCGAAATGGTATAACATTGGCTATGTATATTTTCACCAAAAAAAAAAAAAGGTCCTCCAAGGTGGAGAAGGGAGAGTGTTGACAAGTCGTGGGGTTGTTAACCAATGTCATAAAACGATATGTGTACTGACTGTTTAATGGGAAACTATTTGTTCTGTAAACCTTCATCTGAAGTACAATAAAAAAAAATTTAAAAAAAAATCACACAATGTTTCAAACAGAGTAAATCTATTTTCTCCTTTTTACATATAAGGCAGAGAACTCTTTGACATCATTCAATAACACTTAGTTGTGACGACAATTCAAGTTCAAGGAAAAAGTTCCAGTTTCTCCCATTCATTTAAACTAATTATTCTTGCATACTATGAGTCCTCAGTGATCTTCCTTTATCAATCCTGTCTTTTATACATACTTCTCGCTTTCTCACTGTTAAGAAACAACTTTCTTGTTTGGTAGTGTTGTATTGTACCACTTCCTTTAGAAATAGTGGCAATTTGCAGAGAAGAAACAATTGAAGAAGATGAAGTTATAAAATGGGATCATTTTTCTGTTAAAAAAAACAAACAAACTACCAATTATCTTTTGTGATAATACTTTCAACTGGAATTTATATCTCCAACCTGAAAGGAATCATAGGTTCCTATCATAACTCAAGCTGGAAAATCTGGAAATAGGCCCCTTAATGTGAATACTTTTAAAAATGGAATACAAGTTATTTCAACTACTTCTTAACAAAAGTGCAGTCCTTTTTAAAAAGAAAATCTCTGTTACCTTTCCCTTGCAGAACTCTCTGGGCTACTGTAACTCAGTTTTTGACGTCTGTGCTCTTGACCAGAAGGGGGCACTACTGAATGATGTTAACCACCTCCCAGCAGTAATTCCTAGGACAAGCAATCTTAAATCTTCCAACACTTAGATTTCCCCCACAATCTTTAGGAAATATCTCTACTTCTTCCCCACTCCAATATTTTCTTAGAAATTATTATCCAAATGATCTTAAATTCTAAGACAAAGTTAAAGGATGTTAGGTTCATGAAATAGCCAAGTACCTATTTACTCTTGTTAAGGGAAAAATAATAAGAAGAATAGGCATATTCATTTAGGTTTTAATTATTTACACATATAACATCGCAAAGTTTATTAAAAATCCTATAATCTGGGTATGTGTATATTACTTTTACCAAGAGTGTTGATATTTATTACAAAATTATCAGAGGTTGAGTTTATTGGACGTTTGACTATAAGGTAATTTTGCATAAAATTAAGAATGCATGGGTGAAGTAAGAAAGGACTTGTTAAAAAAAACTGTATACAAAACTTAAGAAGCCTCAGTGGCACAATGGTTAAGCACTCGGCTGCTAACAGAAAGGTCAGCAGTTTGATCTACCAGCTGCTCCAAGGCAGAAAGATGTGGCAGTCAGCTTCCACAAACATTACAGCTTTGGAAACCCTATGGGGCAGTTCTACTCCATCATATAGGGTCGCTATAAGTTGGAATTGACTCGACAGCAATGGGTTTGGCTTTTGGTATATAAAAAGCCGAAGGGACAAAAACATTGCTCCAAGGTCTTAAAAAAACCATAAAACAGTGCAATTTAATCCTAATGTTTGATTAACATGTTATACCCAAATTAAACTAACAGCAGTTGTGCACGTTAAGACTTCCCCTGAATTTTGCATATATAATGTAAAAGGTCACTTCTTGATCCCCATTTATTGTTAACTTCTTTCCCAGCAGTAGAACTAGCTCCACTGCCACGTTTTCCATCTGTTGACTGAGTTCTGTTATTGTTTACAGCAACTGTGTGGTCAGGGAATGACAGGAGGAAAATACTGGAACACATCATGAAAGAAAGCACAAAGGCAAGAATTTTAAAGAAATTAACTTTCTAAATACTATTTTAAAAGCCCCAATCCCAATCTAATGAGAAGTAAACAGCTGGCAAACAGCTTTAAGTTTCAAACATGAACCAAGTTAGAGATTTCCTTTTGCTACTGATGAAGCAAGACATATATACCAAGACTTTTTATTGTACTCAGATCTTTGACAGAAAACTTAATTTTGAAAACAGCAGTGGGATAAACATTATCATCTTCAGATCCATAAAGAACTTGCATACAGTGGATAATATATGTAAAGTACTTGGTATCATGATGGCATATAGTTGGCATGCAATAAATGTTTGAAATGAAGATCAAAAAACAAAACAAAACAAATTGGTTGCCATCAAGTCAATTCCGACTGATAGCGACCCTATAGGACAGAGTAGAACTGCCCCATAGGGTTTCCAAGGGCACCTGGTGGGTTCAAACTGCCAACCTTTTGGTTAGCAGCCAAACTCCTAACCACTACGCCACCACAGTTTCCGAAATGAAGACAGAGATGAAAAATTAATGATTTCCTCCTCTATCTCCTTCTTGGTACTCATTTTCTGACCCAGTGTGACACTCGTCCATACAGCCCCAACTGAGGAAACAAAATAGAGAAAAGGAGGGGAGAAGGCCTTCGGAGTGAGGGAATTTCTGCAGCTGTTTATATTTCATTTCAAATGATTAGATTTCAAATGGATACTGTCTCCCCCTCCACTAACAAAACAACAAACAAACCGGAAGACCTGGATTAACAATAAAATAAGAAGAAAAAAAATAAAGCTTATTTAGCCACTAAAATGAGTACTTCAAGTTGCAGAATCTATCCTGAATTTCACAAAAATATACTGAGTCTCCTATATTTGGAAAAATATAGGTTTTGTAATAGCCCCAAAGTAGAAGGCTAAATTAAATGACTTCTAAAAAGCACTGTGATTTTATGATTAGATAGAGTAAGCATATTCTCTATACATATAACAAATGCCCACTTATTATACAATAAATATCAGTGTAGCTAAATAATGCCTACTTGTAAAACAATGCACTTAAGCTTATTATTTACAAAATTAGGAAAACCAGCATGGATAGATGGCTGCATAGATAGTAGTTCCAAATATCCTAAAGTCAAAAGTGAAGAGGACTTGAAGCACTTGCTGATGAAGAGCAAAGACCATAGCCTTCAGTATGGATTACACTTCAACATATAGAAAACAAAAATCCTCACAACTGGACCAATAAGCAACATCATGATAAACGGAGAAAAGATTGAAGCTGTCAAGGATTTCATTTTACTTGGATCCACAATCAACACCCATGGAAGCAGCAGTCAGGAAATCAAACGACACATTGCATTGGGCAAATCTGCTGCAAAAGACCTCTTCAAACTGTTGAAAAGCAAAGATGTCATCTTGAAGACTAAAGTGCACTTCACCCAAGCCATGGTGTTTTCAATCGCCTCATATACATGTCAAAGCTGGACAGTGAATAAGGAAGACTGAAGAAGAATTGATGCCTTTTAATTGTGGTTTTGGCGGAGAATACTGAATACACCACGGACTGCCAAAAAAACAAACAAATCTGTCCTGGAAGAAGTACGACCAGAATGCTCCTTAGAAGCAAGGATGGCGAGACTATATCTCACATACTTCGGACATGTTATCAGGAGGGATCGATCAGTCCCTGGAGAAAGGACATCATTCTTGGTTAAGTAGAGGGTCAGCAAAAAAGAGGAAGACCCTCAACAAGATGGATTAACACAGTGGCTGCAACAACGGGCTCAAGCATAGCAAGGATTGTGAAGGACCAGGCAGTGTTTTGGTCTGTTGTACATAGGGTCGCTATGAGTCGGAATTAACTCAATGCCACCTAACAACAACAACGACGACGTCAAAAGTATTTCTAATGGTTAATGAAACGATTAATATTTCATATCAAAAGTCTCAAAATAAAAACTGCCATTAACATTTTCGTGATAAAAAGTCAACATAAATAAAGTTTATTAAAAAGAAGCATACATGTAGGTATAACTTAATTAACTGCTGTCCCTTCACACCTCCAAGGTATTTCAACTTTGCTCTATGAATGTGTGTGTGTGTGTGTGAAAGAGAGAGACAAAGAGAGATGGTGTCACTTACCTCAGTGTCTCTGAACCTGTCTTCATAATCCAATCTGTCCTTCTCTACAGCAGTAAGTTTTAACTTCAAGTTAGATATTTCAGCCATCAGGTCCAATTTCTGAGTTTCTAAAGATGTCCTGCTCAGAAGCTCCTATTGAGAATTTAATAGATAGAATCAAAAGTTTCATCATAACCAGTCACATGTGGATTTGTCTTATTTATGATTGCAAAGTAGCAACTATCAAGTAGTGGAGAGAATATATAATTACTAAATATACACACTTTAACAAAAATATTAACTTTAGTTACCCTCATTTGAACAGAACTAAACACATCTGTTTATCAGAGGAGACATACATGATGTAGATACACATACATACATAAATCCTGTATATTCTGAAGCTCAATGATGAAAACATTTATGATGATAATGATGATATTATGTTTGCTACGTGCCAGGCACTGTTCTGGCATATGTTAAGTGGTTTAATCCTCACAACAATCTTATAAAGTAGAAATTCTTATTACTCCTATTAAACAGATGAGGAAGCTGAGGAACAGAGAGTTAATAAGAACTTGCCAAAAGTCACGCCGCAAATAAACAGCAGAGCAGGGATTCAAATCTAGATAGTCTCACTATGGTTTGTACTCTTCTCATTATTGTTGTTAGCTCTTAGTTAGCCCTCAACTCATGGCAATTCCATGTGTTGCACAGTAGAACTGCTCGATAGAGTTTTCTTGGCTGTAATCTTTATGGAAACAGTTCACCAGGCTTTCTTCTGCAGAGCTACTGGGTGGTTTCAAACCACCAACCTTTACACTAGCAGCCGATCGCAAACTTCTTGTGCCAGCAGACTCCTTCATTATACTATCAAAAAACCAAACTACAAGCCTGTTGCTGTCAAGTGGATTCCGACTCATAGTGACCCTAAAGGATAGAGAAGAACTGCCCCATAGGGTTTCCAAGGAGCACCTGGTGGATTCAAACTGTAGACCTTTTGGTTAGTGGCTGCGCTCTTAACCACTACTCCACCAGGGTTTCCTCATTATATTATAAAGCCTCTCATATATGAGTAGCATATGTATGTGTGTATGTATGTACATTAACAGTTTTTTCCGAATAAAAAAAAGTCATATATGGTGATTATCTTTTTTCTTAAATATAAAATACATGGGCTTGTGGTTGAAAGAAAACCATATGAAAACAAAGAAAAAAATCAGATCACTCATAGCCCTATTAATATTTTATTCCACGTTCTAATTACATAAATACTTGATGTTGTGTGTATGTGTTTTGAGACACTGCTACTCTAGATTTCCACGTAAAATATGCCAGTCTAAATGAATCACAAACTTAACCACTCCATCAGAGCTAACACAGCATACAAATGTAGCACCTTAAATAGTGCAGCAGGAAAATCCCACCCCGGTGCCTGCTTGTCTACATACTTGCTGCAGCATTTCTTCTGTGGCATTCAACTTCTCTCTGTGCTCTTCAAGACAAAACTCCAAGTCTCGAATCTTCTCTCCTTGAGCCTCTACCTGGTCTGTTAACACGCTTACCTATATTTAGAACAGAATCCTGCAGTGAGTTAAAAAGAATTTTGGGTCCCATTGCATACTTTATTTCTTTAAATAGAACAAACATTGGAATAATCTAGCCACTCATTTGGTTGTAAGAAAAAAAATCTGACAATTAATGAGAAGGCAGCAGTCCTTCACATTCTTATTTATATGTTGCTTTTTCACCTAAAGGACTCCTTTTCAGTGTGTACACAAATTATCTTTTTTTGAAGGGAGGGCAGTATTGGAAGTTAAGAGAGGAAATGAAACTAGTGCTTGAAACAGAAATTATCAATGACTGTTCGAATCTGAGGAGCCCTGGTGGTGCTGTGGTTAAGCATTCAGCTGCTAACCAAAAGGTCAGCAGTTCAAATCCACCAGCCATGCCTTGGAAACTATATGGGGCAGTTCTACTCTGTCTTATAGGGTTGCTATGAGTTGGAATTGACTTGGTGGCAAGCGTGTAGTTTTTCTTTTGGTTCAAATTTGGAGCTTCAAGAAGAATAAAGAAAGAACCCCAGAGAACTCAAATCCCATCAGATCTTTTAAGATCACATTGTTTACAAGAATCTGCGCAAAGCTGTAACTCATCACACCCTACTAGTCCATGAGGAGCCATTGGGTTAGTTCTTTATCCTTGATATTTAGTGAAGATTACTGTGTTTTCCCCACAAAGATCATCAGTCTACTAGTTATAATCTAGTTCAAGTATCTCAAAATATCAAAATAAAAATATTTGTCAAAAATTTAAAACAGATCCTGAAATTCAGCCCATAAGCAGGACTTCACTCACAGTAGTGTTCTGTTTGGCCCATGGTATCATTTGAAAAATTGAAAAATTAAAAAATGTGTATGTATTTTTATAAAAACCTGATTTTCTAATATTAAAACATCAGATCAGATGACATTATACCTGTATTCAGAATAGTCCTTGAAGAACTGAGGCTGATTGGGGGCTGCTCCGTCTAGACTGGGTGTGTATACTCTCATTCTGCCACAGTCCCCACTGCTCCCTATTGTGTACAGATGGCCTACTGCATTTATTTCTGTTCGCAGTCTGGTTTCTGTAAGCTTCAGAATTTGCCACTCCTATTTAAAATAAAGTCCTTGTAAGTATGTTGGTAGGAAAGATCAACATTTAAAAGACACTTGCCTGAAGAACAAGGGATTCTTTATCATTTTCTAAACGTGCTAGCCTTTCTTGATATACATCTCCATTCCCAGGTAGGTGTCCATTTGTCTGAAAAAGAAAATAACATGGGTAAGGCTAACTCCCTTTAAAACTGATGTACTATGAGTAAATGATAATTGCATATGGTTTGAATCCAAGGAACCTGAACTGAACACAGCAGTCACTGCCATTAATAGGAAATATAAGAATGCAATTTGGTTCATTTACCTCAGATTAGACATTTAGGAATATTTTCAATAAACTAAACAACTTCTTATGAAGCAGAAAATCATGACCCAAGAGGAACAGTGGCTCTGATATTCTTCACTGACAGTGGATTCACATGCAAAGATATGCAAGTATGTGGCCAGGGTGCAATACTCCTATTTTCCCCAAATGCTTAGCACCACTACTTCACGGTGTGTGTGTAGGGGCAGGGGTGGGGGGGTATGGAGAAGGAGGGAGAGATGACCTGCCACATCCTTATCCCTCCTCCCTTCCCCAAAGTGCCACATTCAGAACTGTCAGTACCTGCCTTTAAATGGGAGACAGCAGGACACAGCTTGTCACAGGACAACGCTTCCCTACCTCTTTGAAGCCTTTCTCTCTTCCCCCAAAAGCATAAATACTCCAGTCCACAATGACTTCCCATGGAAGTACTGACTGGCTAGATTTCTCTCAACATTTTATCACTTTCAGTCTTGAATTCATTAACTTCTTGTGAGTTTGCTTGTTCATATAATGTTATGTTAAGCACCTGGGCAGCCTGTAAACTGGTATTGTCTTGCAACCTTGACAGCATCTCACCCAGTGCTCTGCACATACAGATGCTCACTCTTTCTTCTCTCCCTCTCGCCTCTCTGTTATCAAATTTCTGTATAGTTATGCATGGTATGGAGTCCCTGGGTGGTGAAAATGGTTAAGTGCTGGCTGTTAACTGAAAGGTTAGAGGTTCGTGTCCATCTGGAGATGCCTTAGGTGCAGTGGTTAAAAAGCTTGACTGTTAACCAGAAAGTCAGCAGTTTGAATCCACCAGTCACTCCTTGGAAACCCTACGGGGCAGTTTTAGTTCTACTCTGTCCTATAGGGTTGCTATGAATTGGAATCGACTAGATGGCGATGGGTTTGGATTGTTTTTTTTTTAAATCTCTGTCCAAAAACTTAGCCACTGAAAACCCCATGAAACACAGTTCTACCCCGACACACATTGGATCGCCATGGGCCAGAGTCAACTAGAAAGCAACTGATTGGTTATGCACAGTGTAAAGCCTGTTGCCATCAACTCAGTTCTAACTCATAGTGACCATATAGGACAGAATAGAAATGCCTCACAGGGTTTTCATGGAACGACTGGTGAGTCAAACTGCTGACCTTTTGGTTAGCAGCTGAGCTCTTAACCCCAGGGGGGTTAAGAGCCTCTTAACCAGGGCTCAAAGGAAGTATAAAATGGGAAAGGAAGTGCAGATTTTTTTCTCAGTTGTCCTATATATGCAAGTCTTTAAGAAGATACATGAAAAGGCCCACAGACAGCAGAAAACATAACAACATCATTTTGAAATACAGTACTATATGTGATGTGTCTCGTTATCTTATTTAAGTAGTTCATAACCATATAATATGTAATCCTAACAGAATTTCCTGACTCCTCATTCAAATACAACAGAAATAAAAGCCAGTTGGAGTTCAAAACAGTTAAATGGAGCCATCCAGAGTTCAACAGAAAAAGCAAATAACACCTTTAGATTTAGAACCAGAGAAAACACAAAATGTACATTCTTACTCCCCAGGGCACATCTGATGTGACATCTATTATTATTTATTTATTTTTTTTCAGAATTAACTCATATTATTGTTTTACCTTTCCAATTAATGCAGTGTCCAATATAAATTCTGAGAATAACAAAAGTTATATGTTGGCAGGAAAAAAAAAAATACGGGGCTTAATGAAAAAGAAAATTTCAGGATGTTTCTTTAAATAATTGAGATATATCTTCCCTGGACACATTTCCCAAGAGGCCACAAAAGAAGTAGAAGCTAATTCAGTAAGTGTGCAACGTGTATTTAAAGTAGATGAAATTTTTTGTTTGTTTATTGTTGTTGTTTAAGTGAAAGTTTACATTTCAAGTTAGTCTCTCATACAAAAATTTATACATACATTATGTGATCCTAATTGCTCTCCCTATACTGTGACAGCACACTCCTCCTTTCAATCCCTGATTTCCCATGTCCATTCAACCAACTCCTCACCCTCTCTGGCTTCTCATCTCACCTGCAGACAGAAGCTGCCCATTTAGTCTCATGTATCTACTTGAGCTGAGAAGCACACTCTTCACAAGTATCATTTTATGTCCCACAGTCCAGTCCAAACTTTGTCTGAAGAGTTGGCCTGGGGAATGGTTTTAGTTTTGGGTTGGCAGAAAGTCTGGGGGCCATGCCTTCTGGGCTTCCTCCAGTCTCAGTCAGACCATTAAGTCTGGTCTTTTTACTAGAATTTGAGTTCTGCACCCCACCTTTCTCCTGCTCCATCAGGAACTCTCTGTTGTGTTCCCTGTCAGGGCAGTCATTGGTGGTAGCCGGGCATCATCTAGTTCTTCTGGTCTCACGCTGATGGAGGCTCTGGCTTATGTGGTCCTTTCTGTCTCTTGGGTTAATACTTTTCTTGTGTCTATGGTGTTCTTCATTCTCCTTTACTCCAGGTGGTTGGGGCCAATTGATGCATCTTAGATGGCCGCTTGCTAGCTTTTAAGACCCCAGATGCCACTTACCAAAGTAGGATGCAGAGCTTTTTCTTAATAAACTTTGTTATGCCAATTGGCCTAGATGTCCCCTGAAAGCATGGTCCCCAGACCCCTGCCCCTGTTACTCTGTCCCTCGAAGTGTTTGACTGTATTCAGGAAACTTCTTAGCTTTGGTTTAGTCCAGATGTGCTGACTTCCCCTGTAGTGTGTGCTGTCCTTCCCTTCACCTAAGATAACTCTTGTCTACTGTCTAGTTAGTGAATACCCCTCTCCCTCCCTCCCCACCCTCGTAACCATCAAAGAATGTTTTCTTCTGTGTTTAAACCTTTTCTTGAGTTAAAGCAGATGAAATTTTTAACATCAGCTGCTTGAC
This sequence comes from Trichechus manatus latirostris, assembly GCF_000243295.1. Classification (NCBI taxonomy): domain Eukaryota; kingdom Metazoa; phylum Chordata; class Mammalia; order Sirenia; family Trichechidae; genus Trichechus; species Trichechus manatus. The sequence continues at coordinate 5,690,020 of NW_004444048.1, read as the reverse complement.
AACATGCCTGTACAATTATCACAGCATAATTCTGTTCACATTGTTAATTAAAGTGCCCTGAATCAAATTATAAGTATTGTGAAGAGTCTGATGGAATGAACTGGAGTACTATCTTCTCTGGGGGCCACCAAAAAAATGAAATTTAAATAACTTCTTGAGGATAGTTTTTTGGAAAAGAGCCAGGATGTGTAATGCATGTTCTCAATCTCTAAGTTCTAAGACTGGCCCCGTACAGCTTTAATGTTCTCGTTTTAATTATAAACAGATAACTGTTTTAAAAACCCCATGCAAGCAGTGTTTTGTCAACAGACACATTCCATTAGATAGAAAAGTTTTCTGTTCAGTGAGGACAAAAAAGCAAAACTTGTCTTTCTTCTGACTACAGGAAATGATAGCACGGTAAGTCGTGTTTCTCCCCAAGCTACTGTATATGATATGGAAATGAGATGTTCCAAAACCAATTCTCTGAGATTATCCCAAAATAAAAACAAGTACATAAAATTGACTCATATGAGCATACTTATGCTTCTTAACATTGTACTGGTATTTGTAAGAGCTCATCATGCTCAAGGGTAGTTTAATATTATTTTAAAACACTAAGTCACTCTAAGAACATAAAGCAAAAGTTAAGAGCTACCAATGGAATACTTACATACTTTTAAAGCATCATATTAACTTATTCAAGTAGGTAAGGGTCTGTTCTCTCCAAACATTATTTGTATTTCTGCCAAATGTGTTACTTTCAGCTTAAAAATGTCAAAAACCCATTGTTATCGAGTCGATTCCAACTCATAGCAGTCCTATAGAACAGAGGAGAACTGCCTGATAGGGTTTCCAAGGAGTGGCTGATGGATTCGAACTGCCAACCTTATGGTTAGCAGCCAAATTCTTAACCACTGCGCCACCAGGGCTCCATTAAAAATGTTAGAGGGAGGTAAAATATTAGAAAGAGGTATATTCCATTAGGCAAATGCCCTGTTGTTGTTAGTTCCCATAGAGTCAATTCCGACTCATAGTGACCCCCTAGTCTTCCTCCCATCCTGGGTTCTACTACCAGATTGCTCAAAACTTCCCTTTATGTGGCACGCTCTCTCACACACTAATTTTATTCCTTTCTATGAACCGTCTTTCCCAGGCTTTCCTCTTCTTTTCTTACTCCTTAAGGTCCACCTCAAATGAGGTAGCTCTGTGAATTCTTCCTTGAATTAACTGTTTACTCAGATGGCAACCAGCAGGCATCACTACAGCAGGCATCACATTGGACACACTAAGGTTAGCCCTTGGCTGTATACCATCTCTTCCTCCCAAAAGACTCTGCATACTTCATAAATAGCTTCGTCTTTGCATCAGACACATAGTGGGTGCTAACAAAATGATGAATGAAGAAATGAAGGAAGAGTGATAGGTGTTCAATAAATGTTGGTGTGAAAGATGAATAAATGTTTGATTTTAGCCTGGCCTTTAAGTTCTCAGCAAGACTGTTACTCATTTTTCCTCTACAACCTGGCACATACTCCATGGTTGACCTTTAGACTTGCTCCTTTCTCTTCAAGCCTATATTTTCTCCTACCACCATGTTCAGGAGGTGATCACATAGCCTTCCTAATGCATGATAGTTGAGGCCATCTTGCATAAGCTCCCTTATAGATTTTCTTCTGCAATGCACTATATATTGCCTCCTACTTTTTCCCTCCTTTTCTTCCTTCCAGTCTCAAGGGAATTGGGTCCTAATTTCTTCTTAAAAGCTCATCATTCCACCTCTGCTTTGGAACCTTTATTTTCTGCTTCCCTGAGACCTACAATTATCACCTCTATCCTTATTATTCTCAATTTCTTCCTCTTAATGAATTTTCTTTCATTCTCCTTTCCAAAATCTACTCCAAGGCTTTGTGCCTACCGCTGTAATTCTCTCCCACTTATCTCTGCCTATATAAATCCTACCCATCTGTCATGACCAGTTCCCACTTCTTCCTTCTTATACTGTGCCATTCTCCTCTCCTCCTCCACTGGCTTCCCTTCTGTGCTTCAACCAAAGCAAGTCTGGTCTGTACTAAACAATTTAGCCTTTCATCATGGGTAGTTCTCTAATGAGTTTATGTGAATTGGACATTTCTTCTTCCTAATAGCCCCTCAGTGCAAAACTAAGCCTTACATTTCTTTACACTCTCCCATGATGTTTATAAAACCCTGAGCACATAATTAGAAACGTATTTATTATAAACTCTGAGTCAATTTGACTTCCAAAGCATTTAAGACTAGCCAAAATTACTTTAACTACTCAAAATCCTAGAAATGTCTTCAAAATAACCCCTTCAAACACGGCTTATGACAAGACCCCTTCATTGACCGCATTCAGTTCAACTGAAAGTCTAAATCAAAACTGGAATCAACTTGGGGACTTCAGCAGGACAGTACTTACAGTGTATCCATCTAACAGTGTGTGTGGAGGGGAGGGGGCGTGGCACATCAGGGAGGGCCAAGGCAGGAGATTCAGCTTGACTGTAACATAGATACCTTGACTCAATTAAGGAGCTCATGGTGTTCACCAGGTTTCCCTGGCATGATAGGTGAAACATGTCTAAAAAGTTTACTCTTCATAGAATTACAAGATCCTAGAGCTAGTCAGGAACCACACCTGGGAATATAAATTGCCCGAACTCACATGGCAGGTGCTATATATAATGCTAAAGCATCATCTACTTTACCCTTCACCAGCTAAGAGGTAGCTCTTCTTTTTATGTCAATTTCCTTTTAATTATCCAACATTACAAACACACAATCAAGAATTAAGAAAAATATGATAATCACTCATGCACCTATGCCTAGATGTAATAAATGTCAGTATTTTCTCTTATGTGCTTCAGTTTTCAAAAATGTTATATTGTGGAAATTTTCAAATATATATAAAAGTAGAGAGAATAGTATGATGAAATCCCCCCCCCCCATATCCATCATTCAGTTTCAACAGTTAATAAGTAATGGTAGGTGGGAGATGTTCACCCATTAAAACCAAACCAAACCCACTGCCATTGAGTTGATTCCAACTGATAGCCACCCTATAGGGCAGGTCAGAGCTGCCCCATAGGGTTTCCAAGGCTGTAATCTTTACAAAAGCAGCCTGCCATATCTTTCTCCCATGTGGTGGCTGGTGGGTTTGAACTGCTGACCTTTCAGTTAACAGCTGAGAGCTTAACCACTGCACCACCAGGGCTCCTTTCATCCATCACTTTTACTTAAAGCATCATGTTGTGTTTTCCTTTGATTTTCTTGGCTCTGTTGGTCTGCATTAGTCTACAGTTGTCTCCCCTCTTTCCCCAACCTTCACTTTGCTTTGTTCTTCTTTCCTGAGCTCTTTGCCATAAATTTAAAAAAAAAAAAAAATACAAGCGGTGATTTGCCACAATTATACTTATTTTGAAACAGAGAAGTTCATTTTTAATATACTATTTCCAAATTAGAATGGTAAGTAGCTAAATTAAAATGGGGAAGAGAAAATCAGGCCAATTTTGTAAGGGCAAGAAATGTTGCAAAATAATTGGACTAATACTATTACTTAGTCCAACTAAGTTGTGTACTATACACAACTATGCACAACTCACACAATTCCACACAGCCAATATACTTGACTTATTTTTATAAGAAGTTTTAAAAAACTGTCACACAGCTTTGATTCATGATTCTATTTTTAAAAATTCAGTATCAAGAAAGAAAAAATAAGGCTCAGTCTACAGAACTTTAATTAAATCTTATCTCTAGCTACCAAAAGAAATAACTAATGGTAGGGTTTTCCATATCCTTATCAGCATTATATCATTAACCTGCATGCAAATATTTATCGTATGCCTGCTCTCCACCAGACACTGCATTAGGAGATGAGATGGAGGCAAGTCTTGGACCCTTCAGCCAGGAATACCAGTCATATTTCATTTGTGCCAAACACTACAATAAGGCATCTCACAGTGCTGCTGTCCTAATCAAGTCAAAGGATATGCTATCAACGATGTTAAAAATCAAGTCACCAAGCACAGGCACATGCTCTGCTCCCCTGTCCCCTCACCCGATATGATGGAACAAGTGAGGTGAGATTCCCCTTGTGCTGCAGATAGCAATACCTAGGCAACGCCTGTCCGCATTCCGGCATCCCCTCTGACTGATCGGTGCCCTTAGTGTACTGAACAGCACCTTTCATTTTGAATCAATAATCTTTCAAACATCCCACTTCCTTTCTCACTCCTAAAATTCTATTGCTGCTCAAAAGAGGAAATATGATCCCAAGGCACCAAGAACAACCTCTTCAGAGTCCACTATTTATTAAAAAATCTCATTACCTCTGCTCAAAAAGAAAAACAAAACTAAAAAATCTCACACATGCCTCATCACACACCCAAGAAACCCAATGAAGACCCTTTTCTGTAAAGACATTAACATATTAAATGCCGTCAGAAAGTGCACCAAAGACCAAAACTCAGAATAAGCCTGAATATAAATATATTTTGTATCTTCACAGTCAAGACTGCAGATGTGGTCAAAAAGAGCCCGTGGCTTTTATTTCTGGGTTTTGTTTTCCTGAGTTTTATTTTTCTCAATGTTTATTTTATTTTTTAATTAATTTTTGTACAGTGTTTATATTTTTAAGAAACAGAAAGCATCTTCTTAATGAAATAGCCAACTGGAGAAAAAGCAGGTGCTCTGGAATAAGAACGATCACAGTAGCAGGCTCACCTCCAGGATTTAATACTCCAAAAGTTTAACTACATCTGAAATGCTGGCTAGAGCAGCAGATGCCAAGTGCTTTCATCTGCCAGTCTCATTAGAAGTATCTTGAGAGCTTCCCTGGGAGCACTGGGGTATTCTGTTGCCAAAAACACAACTGCCAAGACACAGTGGTTATCCCAAATACATTGCACTTCCTCATTTGTTTACGCATGGTCAATACAGGGTGAGGGGAGTTGGATTTCTTTAGAGTCTCTTAAAAGGTTCTTTAAGGGAAGATGGACTCTGGCCCCCCTCACCTTATTTTCATGCATATCATCATGCTCCCTGCAGCTTCTGCGGTGGGGAGAGGGGTACATGTTGAGACTAAGGCAGTATCCTGGTCACAGAATACTCGTATACCCCCAAAGTACCCTGAGTTACAGGATAGAGAAAAGACAGTCCCAGCACCCCTAAACGCTAAGCCCTATTTCTATTCTAGTAGCATATTCTTTCATTCTCCCATCATACATTCATATATTCAGTATTTATTAAAAGCTAACTATGTGACAGAATACTGTCCAGTATAGTGCTGGAAGATAAGCCCCCTACATTTAAAAAAAACAAACGAACTCATTGCCGTCAGGTCGATTCTGACTCATAGCGACCCTATAGGAAAGAGAAGAACTGCCCCACAGAGTTTCCAAAGAGCACCTGGTGGATTCGAACTGCCGAGCTTTTAGTTAGCAGCCGTAGCTCTTAACTACTACGCCGCCAGGGTTTCTGCCCCACGTTGGAAGGTGCTAAAAAACACAGTGACCTCAACAATGGACACAAGCATACCAACAATTCTGAAGATGGCGGAGGACCTGGCAACATTTTGTTCTGTTGTATACAGGCTTCCCAGGAAGTTGGGGCCGACTCAAAGGTAACTAACAACGACTATGTGACAGGCAGGTTACTCAAGCACTCAGATACAGAAAAAGAATCAATCTTCCTCTTTAGGAAAGATGGTGTGAGATCAAGAAAAAATTCTATATGCTTCTTGCCACGTATTCTTTCTTAACTCATTTTCAAAAAGGAACAGAGAAATCTCTTTCAGTTCAATCCTAACAAATATCAGGAGCCAGGGATTCTAATAAAATTGCATCTCTTATCATTCTGCACCGGCCTCCCTCAAGTGGGAATTCTTCTGACTGGGTCATTTGTTTTCCTGTACCTGTGGGCACTCCTCATGGGGTTTACCAGAAGCCTAAGGGGGAAGCTGCTTTAATTTTAGCCAGGATGTCTCAGTGAGGCACTGCATAGCTCAGATAGTTGAGATCACATATGGGAGAAATCTGAGGGTGTACGTTGTTTGCCAAGGCCTGACACAACATTCCCTGCAGGCTCACATGAAGAGAAGCTAATCAGAGAGCAGCAGGGATCGGAGGATGGAGAGATTGGAATGGACGGTGTAGCAGGGAGTCAGCAAGCTGGGGAGAGCAGCCAGAGGCTTTGGAGAGAATGTGACCCATGTTTGAACTCTTCAAATCATGAGTATTTCACATTTTTACAGAAATCTTTTAAAATGTACATTTTCAATTAACATCTAATTTTTTAAATGTAGGAATAGATATGAATGCATTATGGTGATTTAACAGATCAGAAGTCAATCAAGAAGATGATCCATTAATATGCTACATATGTCATAGGTTATGATACCTGACTTAGAAGTATTGCCATTGAGTGTTTTTACTCCCTTTGTGGAAAACTGTATTTTTGTAACCTGTGCTAACTCTGGGATTGCCTCATAATTTAAACTGCCAAATAATCAGGCACTCTTGGGATTTCATTAGCTGCTTCCCCTCCAATGTGGATCAAGGTCATGATCCTCAGCTTTATCTATCGGGGAAGCATTAAAAGAATGTTCTAGGGTAACTCATCATGTTAGACCTAAAGTAAACAAAACTACTTGCTTGGCTCAACCACCTAGACATATTTTTCCATCTTCCCTCTTAAACTTGGAGCTTAATAAAGCACATAATTCTCCATCATTTATACTTTTGTTAACACATGATAAACATTTCAAAATCAAAACCGAGAATCCCGTCTTGAACGAATGAAATGCATATGTCATGTTCAGTAGTTTTGTTTACCACAGGAGAAAACTTCTGAATCTTAAAAGGAACTTGTTCATTTTTAGAAGTCTACATATAGCTAAGCTATTAAAACAAAACCATTCTTGTAGATTGAATAGCCTTCCAATGTGATAGGTTACTAGTGTTACTGTTTTCTTTTCTCTTACTCCCCCCTCCCAAAAAAACCCAGTTGCTGTTGATTCTGATTCATGGCTACCTATTACAGATAAAACGAAAGTATTAAACAAACAGCAGAAATTAGTAGTGAAGGAATAACCTGCATCCTACAGGAAACCAGTGGATCTCCTTGGCCCAGGCAAAATACTACTTAGAATGTTCTGGCTGCAAATGCCCGGTTACACTAATGAGAAGATTACTATCAGCCTTAAGTACACGGATTCTCAAGTCTGCCGTCATTTAACATGAATGAAAGCTTAATTATGCAACTGGTATCACTAACAAGTTTTTTTTTTATAAAATTGGAACCTTTTCCACATTTCTGTACCCTTTTGTCACAAGAAATGAAGTAGGTGTGAGGAATTTGTAACCTAACTCTCCTTTGTAACTGGGCTCTTTCTTCCCTCCACTGCAAAGAGAACCAGTTAAATGTTTTCCTTTAATCTCCTCCACAGTATTACCTGTATAATTAGCTACCTGCCAGGCTCTTTGACAAGCACTCAGCATGTATTACCTCCTAGGAACCTCACAATCCTGTGTGGCAGATACCATCAACCCCATTTTACAGACAAGGAAACTGAAGCACAGAGCTTAAGAAACATTCCCCAAATCATACAAGCTTTTAAGAGTCACCGCCAACATTAAAATTCAGGTCTGCTGTCTCCAGAGCCTGCATTTGTAACCGCTAAGATAAAGTCCTGCCTTCTTTATAATTCCGCAGCTTTTTTATGCCAGAACTTCCTGATTTGTTATTTTGGCAGTTTCCCCATATACATATAGAGGGAGAATTTACTAGGATTCTGTTTCTTCAATTTTAAGATGCTATCAATTTTTGTCATACTATTATTTTTTTTAGAAAGAAACAATCCCAGCTAAAATTTGTACATATTAGAACATAAACACATTGCAACTTCTGAAAGATTAAAATAGGAGAAATCTAACATTGTCGGCAGATCGTTTAAGTTACAAACATGAAGACTCTCTACCTGGTGGATTCTCAAAACTGGTTCAAGTTCTCTTCTGGTTCTAAAAATAAAGTGACCACAGCAGATGTGCTCAGACTATTCATTTTTCACCAAACACCCAGTCCTGCTTTCCTCTCCCCACTCTGCTTTTTGCCCTTTGCCATCTCCTTTCATTTACTGTGTGTTTGAAAAAAAAGCACACTTAATGTGGATGGGTGGGAGTCAAGATGGAGCAACAGACAGTCAAGATGGAGCAACAGACAGACATAAATTAACAGCAAAAAAAAAAGGTGCCAAAAAGAATTTTCTCTAGATCAACATCTTTTTGTTATTGTTTTTGGATGAAAATTGAATCTTAAAAAGTTGTATAAAACATTTGTCATTTTGTGGATACTTAATTTTGAGATGTTAAATATTAAAACAGGGAGCAACCGAAACCACAAGCCAACAAGCCATTACCCATCCAAGGAATAAATTTAACACAACCAACAACTTGAGTTCATTCAAATGTGAATTTGACTTTATCATTCATGGAACATCATTACAAACATAAGTACTGAGTACCTACTATACACCAGACATTATTCTAGGCACCAAGGATATAGTGAGTTTTTTTTTAACCAAGGCAAAAATCTCTGATTTATGATGCTTATATTCCAGTCATAGAGACAGAACATAAATGATATAAATATAAACATGGCAAAAAACAGTATGTAAGAAAGTGGTAAATGTTAAGAAAAAAATAACGTGCTTTGACTTTTACTCTGAGTGAGAAGAGAAGCCACTGGAGACGTGTGAAAAAGGACCAACTAACATGATCTGACTTATGGCCAAATACCATCATCATCACCTTTTATCTTTTCCAGAAACACTTCAATAGAACAGATTGAACACAAAGCAAAATTCAACCACAGGTACCCTTCATAACTTGATGGCCTCCAGATATGGGTTAGAAACAGCTGCTTTTACCAACAGTAAATCCCTTTCCCACTATATACTGAATGGTCAGAAAAACATGGAGTATAGAAGGGGTGAGACAGGTAAATAAACATAGGCTTGGAAAGAATGCTAGGAAACACCTAAACTCAGAGCATGAAGCAATCTCCAAGAAGTTAGCAAATCTGGCTTCTTAACTCTGTAGAGAAGAAATTTGCAGAGTTTAATAATAAGGTGCCAGAGCCCTGGTGGCGTAGTAGTTAAGAGCTCAGCTGCTAACCAAAAGGTCAGCAATTAGAATCCACCAGCCACTCCTTGGAAACCGTATGGGGCAGTTCTACACTGTCCTATAGTGTCACTGTGGGTCGACATTGACTCGATGGCAATGGGCTTGGTTTTTTTTTATGTAATAAAAAATAAAATATCTACAATTGTCAAGTTTATGTAGCTGCACCACCACTAAAAGATGGACTGTACTATTTTCACTCAGAACTACAGAGGTAAGTTGGGTGGGAACAAAAGAACATTCAGGTGAAGAGTGGTTGTGAACACCAGTATTAGTGTCATATCCCATGAAAATGCTTTTGCTGTAGGATATACTATTAAGTTTCCCAAAGCAAGCAGTTTCCATTTCTACCAGAGATCCAAAAATAGGTCCTGATTCTTTCATACAATTTCCATTAGTTTTTCTATAAACACAATTAATTCGTAAGTATCTTAATTCATCTTACTGAAGATTCCTTTAAATACTTACAAACTGCCATCCTTTCTATCTTTTCCTTTGATTACGTTTTTGTAACATTCTTTATATTGTATGTGTTCAACACATATTAAAACCAGGGCATTTACCAATGTGTTTGAGAAAGGGCAGCTCTGTCATGCCACCCATTTTTGAGAAGGATGCCTAAAATGAGGCCTCGTTGTTGTTCAATGAATAAGAGCACCATTAAAATCCTCAACTCCACAACTTAACGTGTGGACGGGAATTGAAATGATTGCCACGAAGCACAAGATGGCACTTTATATCAAATACTGCTACAAACCTCTATTGCTATTACCTACTCATTACACTTCCCATTTCTATAGGGTCGCTATGAGTCAGAACCAACTCGATGGCACCTACCAACAACAACAACTGGGTTAACTGTTGTCAATTTGAACTCATATAGATACAGATGAAAACTTTAAGGGACAAGGAGTCTAAGTTTGTGGCGATGAAACAATGTGGGTATGAACAAAACAAAACAAAAACAAATCCGTTGCTGTTGAGTCGATTCCGACTTCTAGGGACCGCACAGGACAAAGTAGAACTGCCCCATAGGGTTTCCAAGGAGCGGCTGGGGGATTCAAACTGGCGACCTTTTGGTTAGCAGCCGAGCTCTTAAACACTGCGCCACCAGGGCTCCCAATACAGGTTTAGATTGTGAGACTGGTGACACAATGTGAAGTATGTAACCAGTGTCATTGAACTGCTCATGTAGAAATTGTGAATGGGTATATGTTTGGTTGTGTATATTGCCACCAAAAAAAAAAGTCTGCCTGATTGTCAAAACCCATAGGACTGTACAACACAAAGAGTGAAACTTAAAGTAAACTAAGGTCTTTAGTTAATAATCATGTACCAGTTCATCAACTGTAACAAATGTACCACAGGAATGCAAGATGTTAATTTAAAAAAAAGAATTGCTCTTGGTCCCTTTACAGTAAGCTGCCCAATATTACCAAGAAAATACCTATTATGTGCAAACTTTTTTCTCTTATGGCACGATTTGTTTTTAGCCACAGTAGATCATTCTGACACAATCTAAAGGCTAGTCCACTTTTATGGGTAGAATCAGCTGGCAGTAACATACATTAACAGCACTTTTAAAAAATTATCCTTAGAGTGAAAAGGGAACTGGATCACGTAAGGGATAAAATTAAAGCTAAGCTGCTGTCCTATAATTTTTTTTCTTGTTCTAATCAGCTATTCTAGCCTCTAAATTTTGGAATAAGTAACAAAAGATTCACAGCATGGGATTTTTAACCTGCAGAGACACCTACCATTTGACTCTGAAGCCATTCAATCAGCGTTTCTGCTGTTGAATCTGGGATCTGGCATCTCAAGCCTTCTTTCTCATCAGCTTCCATCATCGTCAACAATCCACGCAGGTCTTCCACAAGGTGCAGCACTCGCAAGCTTCCCATGAATGGGGAGGTAGGAGACTGGCAATCAAAAATCCCGTTGGAATATTCCAGGGCCTTAGAACCTAAGTTAAAAATATCACAAGGAAAGCAATGGGGTTTATATTAGACAGCACACCAAAGCAGAACACCAAAGCTGAAGATAGTAAACACGTTTAGTTAAACTGAGCAACAACCAAATGAAAACAAAGAATGGAGGGGAATAAAAGGGGGGGGGGGTCAGATAATAATTTAATCATGTAAATCCCTCCATGCCATAGTTATATGGTGGAAAAACATACCATATACAGTCCATCCTCATTATTTCACATTTGTCAATTGGCCTACTCACTAAAATGTATCTGTAACCCCAAAATCAATACCCATGGTACTTTTGTGGTTATGCACAGAGCAGCAAAACATTGGAGTAGCTCAATGCACAAGACTGGTTTGGTACTTACTAATTCAATGTTTGTGGGAATTTATAGAACATAACTATAAGAATAATGAGAATTGCCTGTAATCAGTAGTCCAATACCTAACAGAGAGGTCAATTGTGTGGTATAATAAGCAGAAAAAGTGTATGGTGGGTTCTGGTGAGAAGTGCACTGGCCCCAACCTGAAAATGCCTGATAAGAGGGAGGAGCAGGTCAGTTTGTATAGAGCTATGCATCTCAGAAAATACAAATTTTAGGAACCATAAAGTCTTTAAATTCTTTTCAAAAAGTTACACATCGAGGTGGAAATTGCATAGCCTAATTTCAAATGTAAGAAGGCCAGTTCCCAGTTAATTTACCAGAATTTAATCTCTGAAGAAGTTCAATGAATTACATGTGCATATTTGTATGTCTCCGTGGGTGTGTGAGCATATTTGTATAAATATTTTTCCCCATGATTTTGTTTGCAGCTTAAACGTCAAAGGCTATTGCTAATGTCAGCTTTTAAAAATATTTATACAGTTAGTTTTATGGTTAAAATAGATAGTTAGCTTTCTATTACTTACAATGAAACCATTCTACTACTTAAATTCACACTGCTAATCCATAGTTCATTCTGAAACCATTTATATTTACCTCTTCATCTCTTTGATTTTTTTTTCTGATGTGTCAAATACACATATTACTTGTTTTTTAAAATATACAAGTCCCATTCCAGTGATTCTTAAGCATTAGCATTACTGATGAGATTATTATAAATACATACATTCATATCCCTCCATTTGGTTAAATCTCCTTCCCAAAACACGGTGAGCATAGGGAACAGATGTATACTTTGAAATATCCTCCAAATGTTTATAATCATTTCTTCTTCTCTTCCCACACCACCACTTTAGTGGGAGAATAACTGATATTAATTTGAAAACATACAAACCCAGGTGTTACCCACAAAGTTTCTGATTTACTAAGCTTGGGGTGGGACCTGGTGATCTTCATTTTCTTAGTAACTCTAAAGCTGGTCCTGAAGCCCTGACAGGGCTAAGGAACAAATATACTAATCTAGTGGAATATATAAACTGTAAATCCTTCAAATAATGCTCCAAAAAATCACTTCTCTCAACTAGAGTTTTGCTAAGAGTGCAAGGTTATAACCTCTGGCAATAGCCTAGAGTTGATTCTAGTTATATTTTCAGATATCCTGAAAGAGTCAGTTCAATCTCTCTTCCACATAATAGTCTTTCAACTGTTTGAAAACATATCTCATGCTCCAAGTAAGAATACACTTTCTATATTAAACTTAACCAGTTCCTTCAAATGATCTTTACTGAAGTGGTTGTTTTATTCTTCACCATCATGTTTGCCACCTCTAGACAAGTTTTAGCTTGCCAATAACCCTTTGAAAACAAATACCAAAAATCAAATATGGTATTTGATGCGTGGTCTAATATACAAAGGAAATCCAATTGAAGTCAGGTCTCCAGGACATAGTATAACAGAGGAGGTCAAACTATGACATGCCACTTTCCTCAAAAGAAGCCACCCCTCCTGAGAGAGTGCAAGGAAATGCAAGGGGTTCACCTACTTGTCAGCCCCCTCTGCCATGATGAGCAAACAAAGATGTGGTGATCTACTGCCTTTGCTTTGCTTTCACATTAGAAAACTACTGAAGATTCCTAATCAGGGTGTAATACCACCAAGTCTGTGTTTTATAAATGGATGTTTGGTGGTCTAGGAAAGAATGGACTAGAGTGGGAAAGCCAGAGTGTCAGGACATAAAGTGGGTGGGTGTCTTGGACAAACCAAGACAATGGTAGCACAGACAGGACAGATTCTAGAGAGGATAAAAGGAAAAGGTAGAATTTAGGAGGAGGCAGAACTGATAGAACTTGATTTAAATGGGGAGCATGAGGGACAAAGGTATCTGGAATTACTTAAATTTCCTGCTAAGAAAAATATGTGGATAGAAGGTTATAAAATTAGCTAAGATAAAGACCAACAGAGAGGCTTCCAAGGAAAGATAACAACCCCAATGTTTTAAATGATGACACAGATGTGCCTACAGAACTTGTCAGGAGAGAGATCTGGTTCGCAGTTACAGATAGCAAAGAATTTTGAAGCTTAGCAAAGAATTGGGAAAGTCAAAGATATAGACGGGAGAGTCATTGGCAGAAAAGTGAATGTCTAATTCAAGAGAGCAGATCAGAACATTCATAGATACTGGGTAGAGAAGTGTCCCTCAAGGTGCAGCCCACAGATCACTGTACCAGAATCATTATGACGCAGATTCTTTATCCTTGATCAGAAACTAGGGCAGAATTGGAATTTTGGCGATTTGAACTAAAGCTTGAGAATAATTCTAGCAGAGAATGGAGAAGACAGGAAAAGATGAAACCATGGGGAACCTAAAGGCATTGGAGAGAGCCAAAACATGAGAACAAGAAAGAAGATAGGAAGATAAAAGAGAGTTGTCATGAAAAAGCCAAGAGAGGTGAGTACGTGTCATGATTCCAGCTTCTGGAAGATGTGGATTACCTGCTATAATACCATCCATCTGTTCCAACGCTGCAGCCAACATGTCACTTGCATCACTCATCATTTTCTTATATTTCAATGGCAAATTCCAGCCTAGATCTGAAAAAATAATGATGTTATCATTACATCCTTTAAATGACACATGCTAGCTTAGCAGGTTTGCTAATTCAATTTCAAATTATAACTCCACTTAGCAGTCATATATGAAGAGTGAACTTCTAAAGTAGTTGAGCAGAGTTAATTGAATCATTCAAGAAGCCATGGTACAAGCATCTACTGTACCGCAAGACCATGGGCACCATCCGTATCAGTTAATAAGTCTTAATCCTTGCACTCAAGGGTGTTTAAAATCCAGTAGAATGCTTTCCACGCTGCATTCTATAGAGCTCTAGGACTCTCTGAAGTGCATTGGGAATGCTGTGGAATCTTGTTGAGGGTCATGATTGCTAAGTAGACAAGACTTCCTTCTCCTTGCACCAGCCCCACCCAATCTCTCCTCTCTTAACTTTGCTAACCCTTCCCTTTTATTGGCAACCCAGTGGTGCAATAGTTAAGAGCTCGGCTGCTAACCAAAAGGTTGGCAGTTAGTATCCACCAGCTGCTCATTGGAAACCCTATGGGACAGTTCTACTCTGTTCTATAGGATTGCTAGTTCTACTCTGTTCTATAGGATTGCTATAAGTTGGAATCAACTTGACAGCAATGGGTTTGGTTTTGTTTTTTTCCCTTGTATTAGGGTTTACCATAAGATCTGTCTAAGAAAACAGCTTCACTCACATATGTACTAACCATACACACACACAAACCTACTGGTATTTTATAATGCAACAATATAGCTATTGTCATCGAGTAGATTCCGACTCGTAGCGACCCTATAGGACAGAGTAGAACTGCTCCATAGGGTTTCTAAGGAGCGCTGGTGAATTAGAACTGCCAACCTTTTGGTTAGCAGCCGAACTCTTAACCACTTCACCACCAGGGCTCCAATGTAACAATAGCTACCATGTATTGAGTGCCTACAATGGTCTCTATACATTTACATAAATTATCCATAATCCTTCATCATGACAACAACTCTATAAAATCGGTATATTTATCTCTATTTTATAAAGATCAAAGACGTTTGTTGAGTTTTGCATGAACACATAACAAGTAAGAATAGCAAAGCCCATTTTTAACCTAAGTCTGTCTAATTTTCACACCAATACTGAACTTCTGTTAATCTGATCCCATCTGGGCAAGTGTGCAGAAACGATAAATCTCCAAGTTTTCACAGACTTTGACAGTGTAAATGAAGGATCACAGGGCCTATTTCATGCTGAAACTGTGTCAGAATCTATTTGTCTTTTTACCTGTTAAAAAATATATTGAAATTACTCTTGCAAAAAATTTGGTCATTGACAAGAAAAAGTCAAGATTATGTGACTTCCAACATTAATGAATACATTTCAAGTAGCAGACTAAGCACCCATGCATATTCTCTCAACGGGCCTGAATAAGATGACTCCTACTTTGCAGATACTGTGGTATAGCAAAGCTCTGGTAAAGAAAGAGTATACTGTTTAACAGAAACCTTTGCCCTCTGTTTCTAAGCAGCCAGATCTCACCTAGCACTATATATTCATAAACATATGTACAGTTCGGGTAAACAGCTTCTCACTCAGTTCTCTACTATGCACCCAATCTAGTAAAATGCCATATAATCACTGGGAAATATTACTTTGATTTTACAGTAGTTTCATCTTAAGGATTTTCTAGAAATTTACTCACTTCAAAAGGCATAAATTATCACCACCATTTCACGCGGGAAAACTACAGTACAAAAATGCTCAAGGCACTTGTATAAAGTCACTCAGAAATCAGCAGGTAGGGGAAAATAAGGGTGGGTTTTAACCTAGTTTTCAAAACTTTACTTGCATACTCAGCTAGCGCACAGCCCAGGGTACAATCTAACAACCACCTTTGTGCTGGAAAACTCAAAATGTGAAAACTGAGAACACAAAGGATTAAGCCGAAGAATGTGCACTTCCTGAATTTCATATAATTAAGTGGCTTTTACTCCCTTTCATTTTAAAAGTAGCACTTCAAAGAGCCCTACATACTCTTTT
>NW_004444048.1:5671820-5673790 GCF_000243295.1 Trichechus manatus latirostris | reverse complement strand
AACGGATACGTGTCAGGCTTAGCTATAAACTTGGCGGATACCAATAAAACAAAGTAATGCCCACGTTTAAAAAACACTCTCACCACCTTGCAAAATTAGACAAACAAATATGTGTTTTTGTTAGCAGTTATATTTTGTGTAGAGTATAAACATTTTTTCCAAGTATGAAATGTAGTTATCCATTTCTTCTCTGTTCCTTTCAACAAGTCTCTCAGATGCTGTGATATAGAGGCATGAGAAAACCTAGATTACGCTTTTCAAAGTGGTGAAGAGCCAGTTTATTTTTTATTAAATTTCTAATGCATGAAAAAACAATACTTTGTTTAATATATAAAAATATTGTGACAATATTAAATAGCTATAAAAGTTTATAAAAACTCTCAATTACTGTACTTATTATGTACTAGACCAGGATCAGTTGACTGCAACTTGGAATACCACAAAACTAGACCACCTATATTTTGCTATTTTTAACTTATTAAAGAGATCTTTGCCCTTTGAGTCTGTCATTTTTCCCTGATCATGATTTGTAATTTGAAAAACTCCTGACCCCCTTGTCCTGTTCCATTTCCTCCATCAGCACTTAACCATTCTGCTGTATTATATACATATTTCCTGATTGCATTTATGGTCTATCTTCCATTTACTAGAGAGTAAACTCCATGAGGGCAGGGCCTTCTGTTTGTTTGTTTTGCCTGTTTTGTTCACTGATATATTACCAGTGTCCGAAAGTGACTGGCATTAAAAAAAAAAAACAACAAAAAACCGTTGCTGCTGACAAGGTCATGGAAGCTCCATAGACACATCCAACTCCCTGAGGGACCGAATTGCTGGACAGAGGGCTGTGGGGACCATGGTCTCCAGGAACATCTAGCTCAATTGGCCTAACACAGTTTATAAAGAAAATGTTCTACATTCTATCTTGGTGAGTAGCGTCTGGGGTCTTAAAAGACTGTGAGCAGCCATCTAAGATACTCCACTGGTCTCACCCCTTCGGGAGCAAGGAAGAATAAAGAAAACAAGATACAAAGGAAAACAAGATACAAAGGACTAATGGACCACAACTACCACGGCCTCCACCAGACTGAGTCCAGTACAACTAGATGGTGCCCAGCTACCACCACTGACTGCTCTGACAGGGATCTCAACAGAGGGTACCTGACAGAGCTGGAGAAAAAAGTAGAACAAAATTCTAACTCACGTGACTTCTGGCAACATGGTGCTCTAGGCAGAAGCACCATGCCGTCCCTCCACAGCAAAGATCCAAAAAACTAAGCCAAACAGAGAAAACAGCAATCTTGAAACCATAAACATCAAATGAAAAGATAAAGAACTCAGCCAAGCACCAAATGGAATAAGAAACTGACAGAGAACAGAGAGCGAGGAGACATACATGCAGAGGTCCCCTATCAGCTGAGCAGCACAGATCTGCCATCTTGGACTCCTATCAGAGACCAGCAAATAGGGGGTATGAGAAAGCAGCTTCACGGAGCTTCCAGCAGGACACAGAACAACCAGTAACTGGCAATATATGCTTTCCCACCCCCCACCCTTCTTTACCCCCACTCGGACTCCTCTGCTTCCCGCGGCCACAGTCTCTTGGCCAGGAAGCACCGGCTGCTTGGATTCCACTCACCCGCACTGGCCGATTCCCTGAGTGCCATTTGTTGGCTGCTCGTGTTGCTTTTTTCCGCTTCTTTTGATTTCTTCCTTACCCCTCAACACCTCCTCCTCCTTTCGCTCAAATACCTGGCTCCGTGTGCCATCTTTGCTTCTTCCTGGGGGGCTGTGGAGCTCCGCTCCGAGTGTGGAACTGCTTCTCAGTCCATGCTGCCATGCTGCTGGGATCCTGGGTTTTTTTTTAGTTGTTTGTTTTGAATTGTCTGTGTGTTTTCTTTTTCTTTTCTCGAGTTGGGAGCCCATTCTGGCCAGGCAGTGCACACAGCTTGGGACCTAGCCCCTCAGCTTGC
>NW_004444048.1:5624589-5671302 GCF_000243295.1 Trichechus manatus latirostris | reverse complement strand
AAATTCACAACTAGAAATTATACAAAAACAACAATTAGAAATCCAAAAGATAAACAACAAGATTTCAGAAATGGACAGTGTCATAGAAGGGCTGAGAAGATGTGAAACTGTGGAAGACAGGATCAGCGGAATTGAAGACAAACACTTGGATATAATGCT
Organism: Trichechus manatus latirostris; assembly: GCF_000243295.1. NCBI lineage: Eukaryota > Metazoa > Chordata > Mammalia > Sirenia > Trichechidae > Trichechus > Trichechus manatus. The sequence continues at coordinate 5,671,143 of NW_004444048.1, read as the reverse complement.
GTTTGAGGAAAACTCAGAAAAAAGAACAAAGAAAAATGAAGAGACCCTGAGAATTATGTGGGATACAATCAAAAGCAAATATTTTCGAGTGATCAGAGTTCTAGAACAGGGGGAGAAAACAGAAAACACAGAGAGGATCATTGAAGAATTTCTGACAGAAAACTTCCCCAATATCATGAAAGATGAAAAGCTGGCCATCCAAGAAGCTCAGCGAACCCCATATAGATAGACCCCAAAAGAAAATCACCAAGGCATATCATAATCACACCCGCCAAAACCAAAGACAAACAAAGAATCCTGAGAGCAGCTCATGAAAAACAAGAAGTCACATAGAGGAGAAACAATAAGACTAAGCTCAGATTATTTGGCAGAAACCATGCAGGCAAGAAGGCAATAGGATGACATATATAAAACCTTGAAAGAAAATTCTAACTCACAAAAAAAGACCAGACGTACTGGCCTGACAGAGACCAGAAAAACCCTGAGTGTATGGCCCCCAGACACCTTTTTAGCTCAGTAATGAAGTCACTCCTGAGGTTCACCCTTCAGCCAAAGATTAGACAGCCCCATAAAACAAAATGAGACTAATGGGGCACAACAGCCCAGGGACAAGGACCAGAAGGCAGGAGGGGACAGAAAAGCTGATAATCGGGAACCCAACGTCAAGAAGGAACAGGGTTGACGTGTCTTGGGGTTGTTTTCATTGTCATAAAACAATACACGTACTGTTTAATGAGAAACTATTTGTTCTGTAAACTTTCATCTAAAGTACAATAAAAAAAAATTGCCATTGAGTCAGTTCTGACTCATGGCAACCCCATGTGTGTTCAAGTTGAACTGTGCTCCATAGGATTTTCAATGGCTGATTTTGGGGAAGCAGATTGCCTAACCTTTCTCCCAACGTACCTCTGGGTAGACTCCAACTGTCAACCTTTTGTTTAGCAGCTGAGTACATTAACTGTTTGCACCATTCAGGACTCCAACTGGCATATTGTTGTTAGCTGCCATTGAGTCAGCCCTATACATAACAGGATTGAACCATTGTGATCCATAGGGTTTTCACAGGCTAATTTTCAGAAGTAGATCACCAGGCCTTTCTTCTGAGGTGTCTCTGGGTGGACTCAACTGCCAATCTTTCAGTTAGCAGCCAAGCAGGTTAACCATTTGCACCAACCAGGGACTCCAATCAATAGAAACACACCTCAAAATGAGCTGGATGTGGGTATTAGCAGACAAAAAATTTAAAGTAGTTACAATAAATATGGAGCTCTGGTGGTGCAGTGGTTAAGAGCTCAGGCTAATAACCAAAAGGCTGGCAGTTCAAATTCACCAGCAGCTCCTTGGAAACCCTATGGGGCAGTTCTACTCTATCCTATAGGGTCACTATGAGTCACAATTGATTTGATGGCAATGAGTTTATGATAAAATACGTTCAAGACCTTAAAAGGTAATGATGATCATAATGAGTGAACAGTTGGAGAACCTCAGAAGAGATACGAAAACTATAAAAAACAAAACGAAAACAAATGTAACTTATTCAAACTGGAGGGAAATGATACCATGTGGAAGCTTAAATCTACATGAAGGAATGAAAAGTATAAATATATTAAATACACAAATATAGACAATATAAATATGTTCATAAAACATTTTTGAAAAATCATTATTTTCCTTTTCTTTTTTTCTTTAAAAGACAATTGACAATTTAAAGAAAAGGAAAATACACTGTAATGCTTGTAGTATATGAAGTAGTAAAATATATGGCAACAATAATGCAAAGGACAGAAGGGGCTAAGTGGAAGTATAGTGTTGTAGAGTGCTTACATTATACATGAAGATGTTTAATATTAATTCATGATAGATGGATAATAAGTTAAGAATATATAATGCAATCCACTAAAACTATAAAACAAAGATATACAGGTATGCACCACGTAACGTTCGTTCAGGCAACGTCCAACCACATAAACGTCCATGGTCCCATAAGGTTATAATACAGCTCAGAATCCCAGTTGGAGAATGGGACATAGAAGCTGTACTTTGGTAAGTACTGTAGATCCTAGATCTCTCTCACTAGCTCTCTGGGTCCTGTGTCAGCCCTGGCCCTGAGAAGGCAGGGGGAAGGGGTCCCAGCGCCCATTTGCAGCTGCCTGTCCCACTCACTTGCCTCTGGCAGGGACCATGCAGACGCTGCCAGAACTGCCGAAGGGGATGCCCTGTAAGGCCACTGCCCCACTCGGCCAGGACACCCTGTGCATCACGGTCAGGCCCGAGACTGCGGCTCCTCCCACAGTGGTGGCCACCAAGTAGTCCAGGCTGTGGTTATGGTGGGAGGAGGAGCAGGAAAGTCAACCTTAATACTCAATCCAAAAGAAGGCAGAAATGAAGATAATACAGATGTACAGGAGAAACAGAAAACAAATGACAAGATGGTAGCCTTAAACTCAACCATATAAACAATTACATTAAATATAAATGGAACAGTTTGATAAAAGCCAGAGATAGTCACACCAGCACACACACACACAAAAAAACTCTAACTATATATTGTTTATAAGAGGTGTTCTTTAAATATAAAAGATAAATGTGAAAGGATGGAAAATGAGATACCATGCACAAAGAAAGCAGGAGTGGTTATATTAATATAAGAAAAGCTAGACTTCAAATCAAGTATTACTGGAAATAAAGGACATTTTATAATGTTAAAAGAGTCAATTCATCAGGAAGGCACAGCAATCACAAATGTTTTTGCACACTTCAAAATACATGAGGCAAAAGCTGACAGAATTAAGGAAGAATTAGACAAATTTCATCCATTTATATTTAATATAATTGTTAATATGATTGAGGTTAAGTCTATTGTCCTATTATTTTTTTCTGTTTTTCCCATCTGTCTTTTATTCCTCCTTTTTCAATCATCTTTTAAGTTGGCAGACAAACTAGGAAAAAACAAAAACAGGAATAATATTGAAGATTTGAATAACATGATTAACCATCTTGACTGACTTGAATTTATAGAACAAAACGCCTAACTGCAAAACATATATTCTTTTCAAGTACATACGTTATAGTGACAAGGATAGGCCATGTATGCAAGGTCACAAAATAAGTCTCAATAAACTTCAAAAGGGTTTTAAAGAACTTCACACAAGAGTAAGAAAGGCAACCTGAAGTGGTCAAGTACTAACATTATGAATAGAATCTTCATATTTATTAAAATTCTGACCTCGCCTATGGCTTGAGTTATTTTATAGGCAGTCTAATTTAGCGAGCATCTGTTAATTTTCATGGCTGGTTCAAAATTACCTAAAAAAAGAAAACAAAGGCAGTTTCAAAAAACCTCACGCTTTAAAAAGATAGGATTGCCATGAGTCAGATTTGACTGGATGGCAACTGAGAGGAAATATTTCTGAGAAGAAGATTCCCCTGGGCTTTCTCCCATACTTGTGTTGTAATAAATTCAAATCAAACAGATTGTGATATATTAATACAATGGAATATTACTCCACAATAAAAAAAGACTGAGCTACTGATATACACATTATGTTGAGCAAAAGAAGTCAGACACAAAAGACTACCAATTTTCATGCAAATAACACACGTGTTCTAAGTTTGTTTGCAACCATGCCCTCCCCCTGTGAGGTATTTTTCTAAGTGTGCTATGCTAATTTTTTTAGCAACATGTACACATTATGTACATATGGTACATACTATGTGATTCCTTTTATATGAAATTTAAGAATAGACAAACCTATGGTGATAGCAACTAGAACAACAGTTCCCTGTGGAAAGTGGTGAATGAGTGGAAAGAGAACTGGGGGACTTTCAGTTCAATATCTTAATTGGGGTGTTCGTTATACAAGTTTATACATTTGTCAAAATTCATCAAATTTTACACTTAAGATCTGTGCATTTCACTGTATGTAAATTTTACCTTAAATAAAAAAATTAGTACTGAAAATAACTGTTAAAAATTAGAAATTAAATATTTTTTAAATGGATGAATATAAGTAGGACATGCATGGACCTATAATGACAATATGTCATAAATCAAGCATAATGATTTATCCAATTATATGCACCAAAATATCCTTCTCCCATAGTAGTTCTAATTCTTTGCTCACCCAGCAACCTGTTGATTATAATTTGGTCTTTTGGGTGGGCAAAACTATTAGAAAGTTAAAGTCTGAACATCAGTAATTTCCACAAGATAACAAATACGTCTCAGGATTCTAAATGGCCGACCTATACTGCTTTGATTGACTTGCTGATGTCATTCATGTATTATAGTAAGGGACCAAGAGGGGAAAAAAATGACCCAAGAGAAGCTGAGCATAAGTGATTTAGGATATGGTTCAAGCTTGGTCAGGACCAGGAAATAAAACTAGCACAACAACTAAGAAGTGGGGCTTGGGTTCAAGGTTATAACCTAAACTGGAGAAGCCCCTTATTTGTTGGGTGATGTAAACAGAGAAAGAAGCTCATTTGTTTTCAGAAGTCTTCTGTCTAGTGGTTTCCTATTCCAACAGCTTAATAAAAATAAGTGTAGGAAAATCTTACAAAGGGATAAACCAACCCCTGCCCCCCCCCCAAAAAAAAAACCCACTGCCGTCAAGTCAATTCCAACTCACAGTGACCCCATAGGACAGAGTAGAACTGCCCCACAGGGTTTCCAAGGCTGTAATCTTTATGGAAGCAGACTGCCACATATTTCTCCCATGAAGTGGCTGGGGATTTAAACCACCAACCTTTTGGTTAGCAGCCAAGCATTTTACCACTGCACCACCAGGGATCCTCTCCAGGGGAAAACATTCATATATTATAGTAAAGACCAAGAAAAACAAAAGCAAAAAAACAGCCCAAGGGAAGCTAAGTGTAAGTGATTTAGGACATGTTTCAAGCCTGGTCAGGGCCCATTTAGAGCAGGTTTTAATGAGGTACAATTATCTGGGAGAGAAAGTTCCAGCAATGGGCATGGTGACTAAAGATCTGGCAGAAAAATCACAATTTTTCTCCAGGGTTTCTGGCTAACTGATGTTTTCAGTCAGGCTAGCTATCCAGTCTCTCTGCGAAGAAGGAAAGAATGTTCATAAAAAAAATTAGCAAGTTTGTTTCACAATTGGGAGAATGATATTTGTCCTAGCCTTTTCAGCTTTCCTGAGGTATAAAATGTTTAGGTTTGAAAGTGAACTTCGAACTTCTTGCCCAGAAACAATACAATTCACTGAGATTAAGACACTTAAAATAGAATAAATCCCTTCAGAGAAAGAAACAATGTTTACATACATCCTATTCTACCAAGACCAGTGGAACACCATATTATTTTGTGGTCATTATGAAAACAAAATATATTTTCACATAAATTACTCACACATTTCTCACCAGTTTTTTCCCAAGATGCTGACTAGGGAGGTTAATACATTACACATCGATTTCCAATGTGTAGTGCAACACAATTTTAGAGAAGATAAAATGTCTTAAAAACGGAAAGACCAAAAGGGAAAGACTGCTAGGTCAGTGGCTCTTAAAGTTTGGCTGCAAATCCTTGAACCCCCCCAAAGACCTACTGAAACTCGAGGGGCAGCACCCAGCAACCTGAGTTTTTATGAGCCCTCCAGGTGATTCTGATGCACACTCAACCACTGTACTAGACTATAACAGGCCTGTCTTTCCTCCTTGGGACAACAAGCCCCACCCAGATGTGGCAGAAACTGGCTACCAAGGCAAATAAGGGCAGCCCTCCTCTTGCCACACCTCCACTTCTTATTTCTGATCCAGAAATAAAAGTTCCGAAAGAGCAATTAGGGTTTTAACTTGAAGAATCTCTTCCTTGAAACCTCAAATGCTAAACCCTGATGTCTGCAACTTTTTAGAAATTATTATATACAAGCCCCCCTTGCCTTCAGGCTCTCTGCTATTGTCTTAGTCATCTGGTGCTACTCTAACAGGAATACCACAAGCGGATGGTTTTAATAAGGAGAAATTTATTCTCTCACTGTCCAGTAGGCTACAAGTCCAAATTCAGGGCATCAGCTCCAGGGGAAGGCTTTCTCTGTCAGCCTCCTTCTCATCAGTGTTCCCCCAGAGGAGCTTCTCCACGCAGGGACCCCAGGTCCAAAGGACACGCTCTGCTCCTGGCACTGCTTTCTTGGTGGTATGAGGTCTCCAGTTCTCTGCTTGCTTCCCTTTCCTTTTATCTCTTGTAAGGTAAAAGGTGGTGTAGGCCACACCCTAGGGAAACTCCCTTTACATTGGATCAGGGATGTGACCTGGGTAAGGGTGGTGTGACAATCCCACCCTAATCCTCTTTAACATAAAGTTGCAATCACAAAATGGAGGCCAACCACACAATTATGGGAATCATGGCCCAGCCAAAATGATACACATATTTTTGGGGGACATAATTCAAACCATGACAGCTATGTATCTATCATCATATTTTTCTCTTCCCCAATCATATTATCCCAAACGCTTTTCACCTCCAATCTGCTCTAACAGCCCTGGAAAATTAATTAATGAATTCAGAGTCATTTGAAAAGGGTAACAACTAATTGGTAAGAAGTGAGAACTGGGGGACAGAAGAAGTGTTAAAGAAGAAAAGGTTGGGCTGTTGGCACCCGGGGTGATATCTAATGTTATGGCATACATTTTTAAAATGTATCAAACTATACAATAATTATAATATTGATGGAAAATTTGAACACTGATCACATATTTGATATTAAGGGATTATTATAATATTTAAAGTATGATAATATTATTATAGTTATCTTCTAATAGTCCTTATTTTTTAGAGATAAATAGCGAAATATTCATGGATGAAATATGATATCTGAAATTTGCTTCATAATAATAAATAAGAGGGGAACAATGGTAAACATATAGATGAAACAAGATTAGCCACGAGTTGATAAGTTTTAGAGGTGAGTGATAAGTACACAGGGGTACGTTATACTATTCTATCTATATTTTTATATATCTGAAGTTTTCCATAATAAAATAATTAAGATTTCAAACACCCTTGACCATGATGTATTGTCTTAAATATTTTATTTTTCTATCATAACCTTAGGCATACTAAGGGATCACCAAATATTTACAAATCAAATAAGAATATACTTGTTATTTTAACCACCTGCATAAACAAAAACATACACACAGGCATATACATGCTCAGAAAATAGAACTGCCTCTCACAGAGAATTGTAAAGAGCATAAAAGAGGGAGAAAAGTTGGAGGTTCGAGTCTACCCAGAGGCAAATCAGAAGAAAGGTCTGTCAATCTTCTAAAAAAATCAATCACTGAAAACCCTATGGAGCATAGTTCTACTCTGATACACATGAGTTGCCATGCATGAGTCAGAATCAACTTGACAGCAACTGTGTTTTTTAATTAATGACTTTGCATCAGTAACAGTTATTTCTCTTGTACACTCAAATGAAGAGCCACAAAAGAAGACGAGGTAAAGCTGGTAAGTATTCAAATCAATGATGCAGCAAAGGAAAAATAGGACAAGGTAAAAGGAAATGAAGGGTAGGGTTTGTCTTTCAGGGCTCTCTGCTATTAATATATAGGAATGATAACCAGAATAGAGTTAATAAAAAGGTTCACACAGTAAGCCAAGATCCTTTACTTCTTGAATAAAAGGATGCTGCTGCTATTTGAAAAGCTGGTATGTATTGCATCAGCAAATCTGAAAACCTTGTGACAAACTGAAAGAATGCCACATTTCTCCATATCTTTTATTATTAACTACTAGTATGACTACAGAGAGAAGCTAGGGAATTTGTCCGAGCTCATTCAACAAGTGTCCAAGGTCACGCACGCAACAAGTGATATTTGAGTCCAAAATCCATGCTCGTCCCATGTGTGCCTCGCACTGATGCAGTAAGTATTTACTGAATGCCTATTATGCCCTAGAAACCCCAGAGGTGCAGTGGTTAGGTGCTATGGCTGCTAACCAAAAGGTCGGCAGTTCAAATCCACCAGTTCAAATCCACCAGGCGCTCCTTGGAAACTCTATGGGGCAGTTCTACTCTATCCTATAGGGTCACTATGAGTCAGAATCAACTTGATGGCAATGGGTTCTCATTTGTTATTGTTGTTATGCCGTAACTAGGATCACCAACGTTGACCTCTCTCATAGTTGCTAACCCAAATTGTAAACTGCCTACAGGACACCCATCTTTGCCTGTCTCTCACTGTACTGAACAACATGCCCTTCTCTGAACAGACTCTCACCTCTGTGCCATCACACAAGATGCTCCTTCCTGCCTGGACCACCCTTCTGTGCCCTGGGACATATATTTTTAAGATTCAGCTCAGGCATCCTTTCCTCCAAGGTCTTGCTGACTCACCTCTCTTACAACATCCTGTGCCCTCCACCAGAGCCCTAATGGTATAATATTTGTCTCATGACCAAGCTGTGAGCTCCTTGAAAACAGAGACTGTGTTTCTGTCCTCTGTATCCCCAGAATCTAGTGTGTGGGCATCAATGCTTGCAGCACGGGGCTAGGTCCCAGTGGCACCTTGACAGGCACACATTCATGTCAGAACTATTCCAGTTCCTATATTGCCTGTTTTGGCTAACAGAGCCACCTTCCTTCTAGCTGCCTAAGCCAGAAACCCATCTCCTGATCTTATCTTTTAAGATAAATATAGATAAGTTTAATCATTTTTATCACCCTTGCTACCCACAATCTTACAGAAGGAATTTTCTCGATCATCAAGATGTATGTGAACTAAATTAACTGTGCTACTTTGGAATGACGTTATTCTTAAGAATTTGCAAACTTCGTTTGCAACATGATAGAGGAATATCAAGAGGCCTGGGCAGGTCTCAACTTCTCGTTTTTTCCACCTACTCTAACCCTCACCACACTCGTCCCTTCATTTTAGCTCTAAAAAGCCTAGAGACTCAGCTGTTCTCTATTTTCCCACCCAGGCCCACCAAGCCAGACTTAGCCGGCTGCTCCTATCACTGCCTAGAGGTAAACAATTCTGGGATATGGTGGACCCAGACTTGCATCCAAAGGAAAGCATTGTTGTTGTTAGATGTGGTTGAGTCGATTTTGACTCATAGCACCCAATGTCACCATGAGTCACGGGGGTGGAAAACAGTCACTCAATGCTCTAAGCCCATTGCCAGAAAGTCGATTCCAACTCATATTGGCCCTATAGGACAGAGGAGACCTGCCCTACAGGGTTTCCAAGGCTGTAAATCTTTACAGAAGCAGATTCTCCTATGGAGCAGCTGGTGGGTTGGAATTGCTGACCTTCCGGTTAGCAACGAAGTGCTTAAGCACTGCACCGTCAGGGCTCCTAACACTCTGAAGGGGAGGAAAAAAGAACAAATTGCCTAATCTCTAGAGGAGTGTTTTATAAACCATGAGTCACAACCCATAAGATCAGAAGGCAGTGAAATAAATTTCATAGACTGCAATCAACATTTATTTTAATAAAATCGAAAGCATCAGAGTATCTAACAGGGAGTCAGGGTTAAATATCGTTCTGTGAAACCTGACTCAGTTACACAAATGCATGCAACAAATATTGACTGAAGGCCTACCATGTGCTAGGTACTGGAGACCAAACCGTGAAACAGACACCAAAAAAGAAAAAATCTCTCCTTTTAGGTGGCTGATATTTCAGAGGCTTCTGTGTGCATGTTTCTTTATGTGTATGTAGGCATGCATGCATATGTTCTGCATCATGATATAAGAAAGCAGTTCTTACAGTGGTCAAAAACATTTGAAAAAATACTGCTCTAAAGCAGTTCTACTTAAAATGTGGTTGGAGCGCTGGAACAAATTGTTGCTGGTCTACTATAAGCACAGAAAATGAGAAAAAAGCACTTTGAAAATTTTATAGTAATTTGACCCTGCCATGATATCCAATTACATGATAATCTTGCTGGCTGTTCTTTTTTTTTTTTTTAACTTTACAAAAGAATTCATCCACGATGGATTGAAATAAGGGAAAAACAAACCAAAAACTGGGTCTTTACCAGAGATGGTTTGAGAAGCACTGCTGTGGTGGATACAGGACTTTGGATTGGAAACATCAGCCGCAGACCGCAGATGCAGAGAAGGCGCAACGCAGTGAACCAGAAAACCCCAACAACTAGGGAGCAAGGTTCGGGTTTGTTTTCTTTTCACACATGTAAAATGATGAACATGATTAAATGGCAGGCAGAAAACTATCAGCATTGACACTGATGAGACACGGTTCTATGAAATTAATATCAATGGTACTCATATACTTCAACTACCTACTGTGTATGTCTAATTATGATGCACCAACAGCAAAATGCATATAATTTCTGATCTACTTTGTTTTGTTTAATTATGGTAATAAAGTCTATAGACTTCATGCTAAAATTTCATAGTTTGTCTTTCATACAATATGGTCAAAACGTGCTGTATTAAAAAACTAGAAGAATCTTGCCAGCATACCAAATTGATTGTGAAAAGTGGTAAAAATTGTGGGCTAGGGAACAGTTTTGTGGAGAAATAGTTTTTATAAATAATTTTAAAAGCTAAACTGTGTTCTTGTAGGTAATTTTTGTTGGTTTCTGTTTCAGTTGGGAGTTGGTTATCCTCTGCCGTGTAATAAGTGGAATGCCAACATTTCCTTTTCTTTCATAGTGTACAGGCTTCTGGCCATAATCATTAATACAGATGTGCTTTCAGATGAGCCCTGAAATTATACGGTTGAAAGTACACGATATATTCTTAACATTATTATTTACTATCAAAAAATTAAAAGACACATGGAAATTTTTTACAATTAATGAGTACTGAACCAAATAATAATAGGTAATATAATGCTTTTCAAGTTATTTATATTTCAGTTCTGAGTGAACAGAACTAATTGTTGTGGTGGGGGATGTGCTTAAGAGATGGGTAATGGCATTCCCGAGGCCAACTCTTCAGACAAAGATTAGACTGGACTATGGGACATAAAATTATACTTCTGAAGACTGTGCTTCTTAGCTCAAGTAAATACATGAGACTAAATGGGCAGCTCCTGTCCAGAGGTGAGATGAGAAGGCAGAGAGGGTCAGGAGCTGGTTGAATGAACACGGGAAATCTGGGGTGGAAAGGAGCAGTGTGCTGTCACAGTATAGGGAGAGCAATTAGGGTCACATAACAATGTATGTACAAATTTTTATATGAGAGACTAATTTGAATTGTAAACTTTCACTTAAACCATAACAATAAAAAAAAAGAGAGAGAGAGATGGGTAATGAGAATCAGTAAATTAAGCCCTGGGGGCACAGTGGTTAAGCACTCGGCTGCTAGCCGAAAGGTTGTTGGTTAGAACCCACCAGCCGCTTTGTGGGAGAAAGATGTGGCAATCTGCTTCCCTAAGATTTACAGCCTTGGAAATCCTATGGGGCAGTTATACTCTGTCCTACAGGATCCTATGAGTCGGAACTGAATGGATAGCAATGGGAACCCAGAGGCTGGCAAACTATGGCCCACAGGCCAAATCTGGCCCACTGCCTGTTTTTGTAAAGAAAGTCTCATTGAAACAGAATCTCACTCATTCCTTTACATATCATCCACGGCTGCTTTCATACCACAACAGCAGAGCTGAGTAGCTGTGACTCATAAAGCCTAAAATATGCATTAACTGGCCCTTTACAGAAAAGTATGCCAACCCTGCCCCAACCCATCCCATAACCTTCTGAAAGTACACAGATCAAATAATTACTTACTGATGAAGATCAAAGACCACAGCCTTCAATAAGTATGGATTACATCTCAACATTAAGACAACAAAAATCTTCACAACTGGACCAATAAGCAACATCATGATAAATGGAGAAAAGATGGAAGCTGTCAAGGATTTCATTTTACTTGGATCCACAATCAACGCCCATGGAAGCAGCAGTCAAGAAATCAAAAGATGCATTACATAGGGCAAATCTGCTGCAAAAGACCTCTTTAAAGTGTTAAAAAGCGAAGATGTCACTTTAAGGACTAAAGTGCACCTGACCCAAGCCATGGTGTTTTCAATTGCCTCCTATGCATGTGAAAGCTGGACAATGAATAAGGAAGACTGAATAAGACTCTATACCTTTGAATTATGGTGTTGGCAAAGAATATTGAATATACCATGGACTGCCAGAAGAATGAACAAATCGGTCTTGGAAGAAGTACAGGCATCACAAGCGAGGATGGTAAGACTTCATCTCATGTACTTTGGACACATTATCAGGAGAGACTAGTCCCTGGAGAAGGACATCATGCTTGGTAGAGTAGAGGGTCAGCAAAAAAGAGGAAAACCGTCAATGAGACGAACTGGCACAACGGCTGCAACAATGGGCTCAAGCATAACAATGATTGTGAGGATGGCGCAGGACCGGGCAGTGTTTTGTTCTGTTGCACATAGGGTCGCTATGAGTCAGAAATGACTTGATGGCACCTAACAACAACAATATCTGCCAAGTACTATTCTAGGTGATGAAGGTAAAGCACCAAAGTAAAAGAAAATTATTTTTCTGATGGAACATGCATTCTAATGGCAAGAAAATAGACCATAAACAAATAATTTACATATATAGTACATCCCATAAAACCCATTACTGTTGAGTTGATTCTGAACCCATTACTGTTGAGTTGATTCTGACTCACAGTGACCCTATAGGACAGAACAGAACTGCTCCATAGGGTTTCCAAGGTTGTAAATCTTTACAGAAGCAGACTGCCACATTTTCCTCCTGCAAAGCAGCTGGTGAGTTCGCACCACCAATCTTTCGGTTAGCAGCCAAGTGTTTAACCACTGCGCCACCAAAGCTCATTCCTTTATTTCATCAGACGGTTATAAATGCTATAGGAAGAAAATAAAGCAAGGAAGGGGGATACAGATAACATTAGTTTACTAGGTACCAGGCACTGTTTTAAGTGCTTTTCATACATTAACTCAATGAATTCTCACAATAACCCTGTTGACACTATTTTTATCCCCATTTTATAGGTGATAAAACTGAGGCACAAAGTGAACACCCAAGTCACACAGGTAGTAAATGGATCTGGAGACAGAGAATCTGGTTCCAGAGTCCATGTTCTTAATTATACATTGCCCTGGCTCTTTGTGAAGAAAGGAGTGGCAGGGAGTTACAATTTTTAACAGGATAATCAGGGAAGGCCCCACTGATAAAGTAACATGGAACACAACCCTGAAAGAGATGAGGGAACAAGTCATGTGAATATTTGGGAAGTGCTTCCAGGTGGAAACAACAGTGAGTGCAAAGGTCCTGAGAAGGGAGGGCTTGATGGATTTGATATTTGAGCTGTGTAGCTGGAAGCTAGAGTAAGCCCGAGGATTAGGAGAGAATGAGGCCCCAGAAGTATGGAGGATGTGGTGGAGTGGTGAATCTGATTGTGTTCAGCCTCATAGGCCATGGTAAGAACTTTACTGGCAAGTGAGATGGGAAACAGGGAGTTTTGAGCAGAGGAGTGACATGATCTCATTTGCTTTAAAAAGTATCATGCTGGTTGCTAAGAACACACTTCAGGGCAACAAGGGAGAAGCAATGAGAACAGTTAGAAGTCAACTGTATTAATGAAGGTGAGAGATGCCAGTGGCTCAAATCAGGGTGGGCTCAGATCAGATTTAGATATTTAGACTGAAATACACAGATCTTAACTGTACAGAGTGATGAATTCTAACATATGCATAGACCTACATAAAACATCTCTTAACAAGATATCAACATTTCCATCACTGCATGCATAATGTTGATGGAAAAGCTAAAAGAATTTGACATAGGCTTTGGCAGAAAGAAAGGATTCAAGGGCTGTGGCCTAAGCCATAGAAAGATGGAGCTGCCATTTACTGAGGTGGCCAACCACCCACTCCCAAACCCAAGCATCACAAGTACTTTCTTCATCCACCAAAGTAAGGAAACAACAGGAGCGACAGAAGTATCATCCAAGGAGAGTCATCACCTTACCAGCCTTTACACTAAAGCCTGATGAAGTACCTGGATCTTATAAATGAAAGGCCACATTTGAAAGACTAGCTGAGACAGGTGATATCCTTATTGCTTATTAGTTTTGTTACAAATGTGGCCCACTTCTTTGGAGTTGGCTAGCAAGTGGTATAAGAGCCTGTTTTAACCAACCAATCCACCCCTTAGGTGGTAGGAAAATAGCTCAGACAAAATGACTTTCATTTATTGAATCCTTTTTTAACATCATTAGGTCAGGTAGGGCAAGGCTGGGTATGCTGGTCCCAATTCCACATGAGAATTTCACAGGAGGGGCCTTTCTTAAAGAGACTTGACATAAGTGGAGGGGAATTCTAAGCTAACCGAAGGCCCATACCCAGGAGGAACTCTTCTTGTAGAAGGTACTCTATCTGGGATGGGAGGGGTGTGTGTGAGGATTGGCTGTATAATGATGGAACAGAGGAGTGACCTTCATCTCAGGTAAACATATGTATTTGTTTAGTAGAAATTTTATAATATTAAAATTTATCTTAATAGTAAAGATTACTAGGGTCTTTCACACTAACTCAGAAAGGACCCTTGGCCCCTGGTCTCCTTCCATGCTATTACACACTTACAGAGGTATGGGCAATGATAAATGCCAGACATTATCTAACCAGCCTTAAATTCCTGTTTCCTGCAGGGAAGGGTAGTTTTATTAATAGATTGTTGATATTTTAGACTATACTTGAGGGGAGACAAAGCCTAACTCATTTATGTGAGAAGGGAGAAAAGATTCCTTTCTTACTGATATCTTGGCATAAACAAAACAAAAAACAGTTAATATGGAGTCAGTTCCAACTCTCTGGAACCCCCATGTGTTGCCAAGTAGAACTGTGCTCCATTGGGTTATCAAGGCTGTGACCTTTCGAAGGAGATCACAAGACCTTTCTTCCAAGGCACCTCTGGTGGGTTTGAACAGCCAATCTTTCAGTTAGTAGTCAAGTGCTTAACCATTTGCGCCACACAGGGACTCTTCTCTTGACCTAGGAGGAATGAAATATGGGTTGTGTCTGGGTGTATAAAAGCCTAACAAGGTACACACGAGTCATGTTTATACATGACATGCTTGGGAACAGAAGGTGAGGAGAGTTTAAAAGTACAGACAGCGGCATATAAGTATGAAGGAGCCAGGGGGCTGTAGACAGGCTGGGCAGATGCCTCCATCTTCCCGAAACTGGAAAAGGCCCAGAGGAGAAAAGGAAGACATCCTTCAGCTCAAGAATCTACATCTCTGAAGGAGTCACTGGACAGTAACTGAGTGACCTGCCAGAAAAGTCAGCTCTAAGCTCTTGGAATAAATAGTCCAAAGCACTGGAAAGCTGAAAAATTTCAAAATTGCTCAACTAAACAAGGCTTGTGTGGAAAATGAAGGCTATATAAAAATGGCGTAACCGAAACAAGACATCAGGTAAAAAACACGCTACAGATCCATCTGCTATAACTTAAATCCTCAGAACTTGGACTGTGTTAGATCAGGGGATCTTACAGGTTGTGGACGTGGAGAGAAAGGAAGTGACTGAAGCCCCTTATTAAAGGTGCTGCTATCACATTTGTTTTCTAACAATTGTTTATCTAACAATTGTGCCCCAATGGACGAGAGAGTGACGTGGACTGCAGAACCAACACCACCAACACTAAGGTGCTCTATTGTGTTGGTAAAAGGGGTGAAATTTCAGCTAATTTATAGATTTCTTTCGGTGATTTACAGAAGATTTCAAAATATGTGCAGATGGATTTCTGAGGCTAATTTGTATTGAAGCTCAACTACGGGCAGTGAGACCTAGAATGAAATGCTGAGGTGTGGCAGCAGTAGGTTGACCAAATGCCCCAGGACAAATGGCCTATAATTACAAAGGCAGAGGGCATCCTATGACCGGCAGAGTTCAGGGTGCAACTTGCCTGAAAAACACAGGTACCGCTCTCTATTGAAAAATGAGTGTTCTAGGCAAAAATCTGCTGGCCACAATATATTCTTTTCAGTGGCAGTGTTCAACTACTTTATTTTTTTTCCTCCCCACTGGCCTGGTTCAATTTTATTACAGAATGAAAATCAATGGCTTGAAATGGATAATAAACAGCATTAAAAAAATTAATCAGGAGCATTTTATATTTTCTCTTTTCTCTGGCTCCATAAGGCCAAATCTGTGTTTACTTTTTGTGAAACATACATATATGCACATAATTTTGTTTAAGGCTCTTTGTTTCCAGCTTCTGTTACTTAAGTTCTTGTCTGTTATAGGGATTACTTAAGCACTAATCTTTTTATTTTAACCATTTTGGAAGGAAATTTCTCTAGAATGCATTGCATACTTTCTTGCCTCTTAAATCAAGCATATAGCGAACATAAGGGTAATAGATGAAATGCAGGATGCCCAGTGAAACTTGGATTTCTGACAAATAATGCACAAATTTTTAGTAGGAGTATGTCTTAAATATTGCATGGGAAATATTTATGCCAAAAACACAGCTCTCAACTAACTGCTTTTTATGCCCCAGCAATGAACTGGTATACACTAATTCAATTAGATACAGTGTATTCAGCAATTTCAAAATCACAACACACGTTTACAGAGAGATGACTTGCTCCCCGTTTCAAATTCTATTCCTATTGAGAGTGAGGCATTTATCTTCAGAGAACGTCCATTAGTGTTTGAAATTACAAAGGTATTGTATGTAAGTGGTTATTTTTCATATACTTCCTATGCTCCCCCCCAGATAAAATGTAGGTACTTCCATAAATCTGAAAGCAAACAAAAACCAGCCACAAAGTTGAACAGTCAACAATGAGTTTAAAACCAGAAACAAAACTGATTTTTCCAAGGAAACTCCCAAATCAAAGGCAAAATTATAAGAAACAAGCAAAATCAAATCACTATCTATTCAGTGTTTGTTCAGGGAGAGGTTTACCCTAGGATTCTGCCAGAAGACACATAGATATATAATGTATACATCAAAGCAATCTAATAATTAATGAATAGGTTTATACCAACAATGAAACTGCTTTAATGAAGTGTTCAATTTAAATTTTTACAGGATGACTCATGCCTAGCAAAAATGAGGTCTCCTCCCATTTCTCCTCCTGCCAGTTTTCAAATATTTCAAGCCATTTTCGCAAGAGTGAACATGTCATATGAAAGAATGCTATGCATCTCCAACATGTTGGAGGCCCAACCCCCACAAAGCAAAACTGCAGTAGTCTGGGGTCTCTGCTAAGTGCTCGGTTCCCATCTTAGATGCTAGCAGCTGGAGACATTCTAGACTGTAAATCACTCCTGATCTTCAACTATGAGACACAGCTACCAGGCAAGCAGCACAGATATAAACATACTGGTTTGGAAAGACACATACATAATGCTATCCGAGTCATGCAAAGAACAATTTTTAAAGCTTCATGGTAAAAACCTTTACACATTTCTTATCATCACTAAATCACAGGGCTACCAGGGATTTCCAGAAGTTGTCCAGTATTCTTCTGCCTCTAACGAGGACAAACAGGCCTGTTTTAATGTGGAGGAAAAAAGACTGACATCTCCAGTCAAGATCACCATTCTGGCTGTTCAGGTTATATCCTGTACAGGGTGCCCGCCCTAGGCAAGTGAAGGCTGAAATCCAGCCTGTTCCAGGCTCTGGGGCTGCGAATGTTGAATGTCGGGATGGGGAGCTGATTTCTTATTTGTACAAAGGTTCTCTAAGAACTAGCAGTGGCTCTTTTTCAACTTGTCACTGGGAGTACCTATCTTTCAAAAAGCAATAGAAAAGGCCATTTGTCAGCTTTAATCTTAATAAAACGGTCAATTGTGAATGCCACATTCACCTCCCTTCTCCATGGGATATGGGACTAGAACTACCTCAGTGAAGGGCAGTGTTATAAACATGCTTAGTTCAGGAAGTGGAATAGTTAGTGGAACTGGAGTATAAAGAACAAAGGGGGAGTGTTTCACAATGAGGCTGGGATTGCCAGCAGGGACCACATCATGCAGGGCCTGTGTAGGCCACTTTGAGAATTTTAAACACTCAGGTATTCCTGACCCAAACCATGGTATTTTCTATCGCCTCATATGCCTGTGAAAGCTGGACAACGAAAAAAAGAAGACCAAAGAAGAAATGATGCATTCAAACTGTGGTGTTGGTGAAGAATATTGAATATACCATGGCCTTCCAAATGAACGAACAAATCTGTCTTGGAGGATGGACAGTCAGAATGCTCCTTAGAAGCAAGGATGGTGAGACTTCATCTCGTTTACTTTGGACATGTCATCAAGAGGGACCAATCACTGGAGAAACATGCTTGGTCAGTGACAAAGAGGGAGAGACCCTCAATGAGATGGACTGACACAGTGGCTGCAACAATGGGGCTCAAGCATAACAACGATTCTGAGGATGACGCAGGACCAGGCAACATTTCATTCTATTATACATGCGGTCGCTATAGTTGGAGGTGACTTGACAGCATCTAATGATAACAGCAATCCTAAGAACAGAGGGATGCTACTGAAGAATCTTAAGTACAGGGGTGACCTGATATGATTTGTATTTCTAAGAAACCTCACTGGCTGCAATGTAGCTAATGAATCAGAAGGGAGCCAGCAAAGATGTGGTAAGAGGGTCCAGGGTAAGAGTTGGTGGACTAAACAAAATGGTGTAATGAAGTGAAATGGGCAGATACATGACATATTAGGAGATTGAATTGGGAAGACTTTGAGAATAACTGGATGCAGGGATGGATGTGCGAGAGAGAAGGAACGATGCGCAGGATGATGCCCTGCCTGTGGCATGAACAACTGGACGGACGATGATACCATCATAAAGAACCTTGGAGGAAGAGCAAGTTTAGGGATTAAGATCATGAGTTCAGTTTCTGAGTTGAGATTTCCATAATACAGTGGGTTAATATGCCACCTAGCCAATATCGGTACTGAAATATGATATAGCATACTTACATTTTTTATAAAATCTGAAAAAAGCAATTTTGGTCAGAGCTTTAGAAGCACTGTTGACTTCATACTGAATAATAATCATAGTTCTCAAATTATCCTCCATAGTCACATTCCTGTTCCCACCCCTGGGGTATTTTCAGTTATACCAGTTGCTCTGAGAGTAAAGAAATGCCAGGGGGAAAAGGCGGAAAGATAGCTCAATGTGGTAGGAGTCCAAGGACACATACTATCCTGCCTACCACCCCCTTCCCCATTCTTTCCCCCAAAAGTTGTTCAAATGATCATCTACGGATCTTTGATAAATTAAGACACCAAATTCATTAACAGCCATAGGTCTCAAAGTGTGGTCCTCAAACCAGCACATCAGCATAACTTGGAAACTTGTTAGAAATGCGAATTCTCAGGGCTTACCCTAGACCTCATATTGAGTTGTGCCACATCAGCAAATGAAGGTTCCGAAAGCTTTACTCTGTCCATGTCATTAAGGTTGACTCTACTTTCAGGAGGCGGCCCTTCCTGAGTCGTATTTTGAGCGGCGTCCAACCCGAGGGGCTCATCTCCCGGCACTATATCAGACAATGTTCCACTGCTATTCATAAGGTTTTCACTGGCCAATTTTTCAGAAGTAGATTGCCAGGTCCTTCTTCCTAGTCTGTCTTACTGGAAACTCCACTGAAACCTGTCCACCATGGAGGACCCTGATGGAATTTGAAATTCCAGTGGCATAGCTTCTAACATCACAGCAACATGTAAGCCACCATCGTACGACAAACTGATAGACAAGCAGTGGTGACTGAAAATGCGAATAAATAGCTGCAAACATCCATTAGAAATTGGAACCTGGAACATACGAAGTATGAATCAAGGAAAACTGGAAGTTGTCAAAAATGAAATGGAACACTTGAACATTGATATTGGTGAGCTGAAATGGACTGGTCTTGGCCATTTTGAATCAGATAATTATACAATCTACTATGAAGGGAATGAAAAATTAAAGAGGAATGGCATCCCATTCATCATCAAAAAGAACATTTCAAGATTATCCTGAAATACAACGTTGTCAGTGATAGGATAATATCCATATGCCTACAAAGAAGACCAGTTAATACGACTATTATTCAAATGTACTCACCAAAAACCAATGCCAAAAATGAAGAAATTGAAGATTTCTACCAACTTCTGCAATCTGAAATTTATCAAACAAGCAAACAGGATGTATTGATAATTACTGATGATTGGAATGCAGAAGTTGGAAACAAAGAAGGATCAGTAGTTGGAAAATATGGCCTTGGTGACAGAAACAACGGTGGAGATCGCATGATAGAATTTTGCAAGACCAACAACTATTCACTGGAAATGCCTTTTCAACAACATAAATGGCGACTATACACATGGACTTTGTCAGATGGAATACACAGGAATCAAGCAGACTACGTTTGTGGAAAGAGACAACGGAGAAGCTCAGTATCATCATCAGTCAGAACAAGGACAGGGGCCAACTGCGGAACAGAACATCAATTGCTTATATGCAAATTCAAGTTAAAGCTGAAGAAACTTAAAACAAGTCCACAAGAGCCAAATTATGACCTGAGTATATCCCACCTGGATTTAAGACCATCTCAGGAACAGATTTGACGCGTTGAACACTAATGACTAAAGACCAGACGAGTTGTGGGATGACATCAAGGACATCATACATGAAGAAAGCAAAAGGTCATTAAAAAGATAGAAAAGAAAAAAAAAAAAAAAAGACCAAAATAGATGTCAGAAGAGACTCCGAAACTAGCTCTTGAATGTACAGTAGTTAAAGTAAATGGAAGAAATGATGAAGTGAAAGAGCTGAACAGGAGATTTCAAAAGGCAGCTCGAGAAGATAAAGTATTATAACGAAATGTGCAAAGACCTGAAGAAAAATTCAAGCCTCGAGTTGCAATAGCGAAGGATTCTATGGCCAAAATATCAAACAATGCAGGAAGCACCAAAAGAAGATGGAAGGAATACACAGAGTCACTGTACCAAAAAGAACTGGTTGATGCTCAACCATTTCAGGAGGGAGCATATGACCAAGAACTGATGGTATTGCAGGAAAAAGTCTAAGCTGCACTGAAGGCACTGGAAAAAAACAAGGCTCCAGGAATTGATGGAATACCAACTGAGACGTTTCAACAAACAGATGCAGCAATAGAGGTGCTCATTCGTCTATGCCAAGAAATTTGGAAGACAGCTACCTGGCCACCTGATGGGAAGAGATCCATATTTGTGCTCATTCCAAAGAAAGGTGATTCAACCAAACACGGAAATTATCAAACAATATTATTAATATCACACTTAAGTAAAATTTTGCTGAAGATATTCAAAAGCAGCTGCAGCAGTGTATCGACAGGGAACTGCCAGAAATTCAAGCCGAATTCAGCAGAGGACGTGGAATAAGGGATATCATTGCTCATGTCAGACAGATCTTGGCTGAAGATACAAGATATTTACATGTATTCTGTTGACTATGCAAAGGAATTCGACTGTGTATCGTAACAAATTATGGACAATATTGTGAAGAATGGGAATTCCAGAACACTTAATTGTGCTCATGTGGAACCTGTACATAGACCAAGGGGCAGAACAAGGGGATACGGTGTGACTTAAAATCAGGAAAGGTATGCATCAGGGTTGTATACTTCCAGCATACTTATTCAATCTGTATGCTGAGCAAATCATCCAAGAAGCTGGACTAGGTGAAGAACACGGCAACAGGATTGGTGGAAGACTCATTAACAACCTGCATATGCAGATGACACAACCTTGCTTGCTGAATGTGAAGAGGACTTAAGCACTTACTGATGAAGATCAAAGACCACAGCCTTAGTATGGATTACACCTCAACATAAAGAAAACGAAAATCCTCACAACTGGACCAATAAGCAACATCATGATAAATGGAGAAAATATTGAAGTTGTTAAGGATTTCATTTTACTTGGATCCACAATTAACACCCATGGAAGCAGCAGTCAGGAAATCAAATGATGCATTGCATTGGGCAAATCTACTGCAAAAGACCTCTTTAAAATGCTGAAAAGCAAAGATGTCACCTTGAGGGCTACGGTGCAGATTCTCGGCCCCATTCCTGGACTATTAAACCAGAAATTTCTGGGAACAGGGCAAAGCACTTTCAATACAGATTGAAATCTGAGAACCACAGCTGTAGATGAAAATTCATCTTGATAACAACTACAGAGCTGGATTAACTGCTTCTTGAGCACAGAGCCCTGAAGTAAGCTCAGATAAAACAAAGAATAGCTTACTTTGTTCCAAATCTGGGGTCCACTTAGACGTATTCTGTGGGTTGTACAGTTTTAAAACAACTACTTCATACTTTGTGCTCCCTTTAAGATTTAGCCTATAAATATCGTGGCATAATTTTCATATCAGCTGGGTTTTCTCCAGTCGAAACTTAAGAAGTTGATTTTTCAACCCTAATTAATTGTATCTTTATATTTTCAGTCCAGACATCGAGGTTTTAAGACTATTTAGAAGATACCCTTTCGGCTATTTCTCTTAAACTTACTCTTTTATAAACTGTCAATGTTTAATTTAGCTTCAACAAAATTTAAATTTTGGATGTAGAAAGAAAACATGAAAATTATTATCAAATGCCAACTATATTATTTATAACTAGTGACACACTGTTCCACAGCCAAAAATATTTCCTGGCTTTAGTTATGAAAGTTAAATGCACTCCCCCGCAACCTCCTACCAGATAAGCACATGAACCTCCTCCCCCCAACACACTCTAAAAAGGCCTGCACACAGATATATCCACTGTCAAAATAGTTACTACAAAGCACGTTATATAATAAAAACAGAAGGAAGTCAGGAGACAAGTGATTTTGAATACTGCTGCAAGAGAAGCAGCTAGAAAACAAGCTCTCTTCTAAAATTAGCACTGGGTCCTTTTCAAAACAATTTGTACTCATTTTTATCTCGCTAAACACATGCAAATCATCTTTTATTTTTACTGTAAAATTGTACTGGCTAATTAAATTTTCACCAGTCCTTTCTAAACTGTGAAATGGAAAAAACAGACACACGCACACATATGCACACACCTGAAGTCTATGAAAATAACTAGCCTTGGGTGGTTCTAATGTATGTTCTTAACTCTTTTTTTTTTTTTTAAATTGGCCAGTTCCATTTCTGAGATTCATCTTTACTGAATAATTTTAACACATGTTCATGAAAGGAACATAATATTGGCTCATTCTGGCTAGTAGAAAAATGTGTTCTTTTTTAATTGAGGTATATTTACTTACAGTAAAATTCATCCTTTTTTAGGTGTACAATTCAATGAGTTTCAATAAATGTATACAGTTGTGTAAACACTACTCAAACTCTTTTGAATTTTGTTGCCCAGTAGAGTTGCCACATGTGGCTATTGAGCCTTAGAAATGAGGCTACTCCAAAATCAAATACACACCGGACTTCAAAGACTAACTAAAATAAAGAATGTAAAATATCTTATCAGTAATTTTTACATTGATTATATGGTGAAATTATAATTTTTTAATATATTGGGTTAAATAAATTATAGTAAAATTAATCTCACTTTTTTTCCCCTTTTTTTACTATACCTATTAGAAAACTAAAAATTACTTATGTGCCTTGCATTTATGGCTTTCATTGTATTTTTACTGGACAGTGCTAACACAGAATATTTCTATCCCCAAAGAGTCCTCTCTTGTCCATCTGGCATTCGATATCATTTCCTCATTCCCAGCTCCCAGTTACCACCGATAGCATTTCCTGCCCCTAAAATTTTGGGTTAGGTTGGTTTTTAAAAATATTTCTTCTTTTTGTCTTGTATTTTCTAATTTTACACAATCATTTTGTATTTTTATTATTATTGTGATGAAAATATACACAACAAAACCTTCACCAATTCAACAATTTCCACATGGATAATTCAGTGACATTGAATACATTCTTCATGTTGTACAAACTTTATCAATATCCTTTTACAAATTATTCCACCACCATTAACATAAACTCAATTCCTCTTAAGCAAAAACTCCCCTTTTCCCCTCTGTCCCACCCCTAGTAACCACTAATAACCTTTGGTTTCTATATATTTATTTCATATACATAAGATCATACAGTATTTGTCCTTTAGCAACTGGCTTTTTTCACTCAGCATACTGTTTTCTAGGTTCATCCACGTTGTGGCATGCATCAGGACTTCATTTCTCTTTATGGCAGAGTAATATTCCATGGTAGGTATATACTCCATTTTATTTATCCATTCATCTGTTGATGAACATTTCAGTTGTTTCCACCTTTTGACTATTGTGAAAAGTGCTGCCGTAAACAATGACCTCTATTGTTTTTATAGCTAACAAAAAGTCATTTTTAACTTTAAAAAATTTAAAAAAAAATCCTTGCCTAATTATTTCTTACAGTTTTCATTAACCTATGACATTTTCATTAGTCACTTCCAAAGTTGGTAGGTGACCACAAGTGCATTTTGGGCAAGAAACTATCTTCCAAAAGGAGACGTGTGTAAGTTGTTCATAACTGAATGGTGGTTCATAACTGAATGGAGACCACTGTGCAGGCACACATAGCATCTATTCACAGATGCTGCTGGAGATCCCTGTCAGAGGTGGGGGACTTCCCATAGCTTAATTTTATTTAGCCTCAGGGAAGCGTAGAGAAAGCTTTATCTGTGCTAAGATTAGATGGAAATGTAAAGTTCTGAATGGGCAAATCATTTAAAGGTGGGAGGAAGAGCATGACAGGACGCTTGGCCAGTGGGGGGGATGGGGGAGGGGTGACTCTGTGATGATAAAGACCAGAGAGATGATAATGACCAGGGAGATGAGAGAGACGTCCAACGCAGAATCTTGACCCAGCCCCAACCCCAGGCTCCTTTTCTTGGTCTGCTTTTCCTCTAACTCCCTTCCAATTAAACAACAGTTAATTATTATTTACAACATGCATTCAAGTTTCCTGCTCCTAATTTCACACTCATTCTTCACATACTATATACCATTTTTTTGATTCTCCAGAATATAAGAAAAACACTTTAAGATATCTCCTATCCATGTTTTCTCCCGTTGGGTTAGTTTGGGAGTTGCATGCCAGTTTGCCTGCCTCTGAATTCTTGAGGTTCTTCTTGGATACTCAGGCTTGGGCACAGCTCCTTAGATTTCCACTTGCCCCCTTTCTTTTGCAGTACCTAGAGAACCAGAACAAAGATCTTTGCATTTTGAGTATCTTACTACTAATCACTTTAAGGAAAGGCAGTAAAATACCAACTTTCCTCTTTAATCTGTGGTTTCTGGTTTCCTTGAAATAATTAGAAACACCCAGGGAGCCTACAACCTCCCCTTTCTTCACCCCAAACATTTCTTGTAGAAAACCTTCCACCAAGAGGATCTGTCTACCCAATTTAGAGTGGTGTCATAGGGAGAACAACTGTTTGCCTAAAACAATTTATATCTATGCCATCTGAATATCCAGACTGGAGAGCACCCATTTCACCAGACTTCTGCTTAGCCCCAAAAAGATGCTTTTCCAGGCATTTCCACCCACAACTGGAGAGTCTATCAGAAATGGAAAACTCTCCAATGTAGCTCCCATGCAAGTGATATAATGGGAAAGGATGCTATCTTTGGTGGTTCCCTAAGACCTCCAGAATCCCGGAGGCACTCACTGATCAGGTTCCATGCTGGATGCTGCGGGTACTACCAAGGACAGCCTGGATCTACCCTTCTCTTATGGAGGCTCCAGTCCAGTTGGACGAGACAAGTCAGATGGCCACACGAAGACATGTATGATTATTAAATGCACATGTGGTTTAGATACACAACCAGGGTTAAAAACTAGACTATATTTGAAATTATAAAACAAAATAAAGACATTTTCCTAGGAGGGGCAGTGCCAATGAAAGATAAGGGCAGGAGTTTCAGTTACCTCAAGTATGGAATGAAGGTCAACCTTTTTGAAATAATCTGGAAAAGGACAGTGGTAATAGTTGCACTTGATGACTAAGGTGTGCCTGAGTCTTTTCAATCTTATACACATGTGAAAATCTGGACAACGAAAAAGGAAGATCGAAGGAGAATTGATGAATTTGAATTTTGGTGTTGGCTAAGAATATTGAATATACCATGAATTATCAGAAGAACCAAGAAATTCACCTTGGAGGAAGTATAGACAGAATGCTCCTTAGAGCATGACAAGACTTCTTCTTGCTTACTTTGGACACATCATCAGGAAATACCAATTGATAGAAAAGGACATCATGTTTGGTAGAGGGTCAGCAAAAATGAGGGAAGCATTCCATGAGATGGACCAGACAATGTTTCATTCTGTTATATACAGGGCTGCCTTGAGTCAGAGCCGACTCAATGGCAACTAACAAGAACAATAGCTGCACGACACAATAAACATAATTAATGTCACTGAATTATACATGTAAAAATTGTTAAATTGGCAAATGTTTTGTTATATATGCATTTACTACAATAAAAATAAGTATATAAAACTTTTAGTGACTATCTCACATATATAATCTCCAACTATTACTGAAACTCTGCAAGGTAGATATCATTATCTCTGTTTTACAGATGAAGCAAAGCCAGGTTAAAAATGGATTTGCTGCTGCTAGAAGTTGCAGTCTGTGGGGCCTGAAACATGGTAGGGACTCAATACACAGTTATTAAATTAATTTAAAAATTGAAAAACACATGAAATATTCTAATAGAGAGCTTAACCAGTTGCTGTCAAGTCAATTCCAACTCACAGAGAACCCATGTATGTTAGAGTAGAACTGTGTTCCATAGGGTTTTCAATAGCTGATTTTTTGGAAGTACAACTCCAGGCGTTTCTTCCGAGGTAGCTCTGGGTACACTTGAGCCACCAATCTTTTGGTCAGCAGCCAAGTGCTTACCCATGTGAGCCACCCAGAGACTACAACAGAGAGCTAGGAAAGGGCTGTAGGTTTCCTGTATTTGGCGTGGCATGAGGCACTACCGAATTTGACCTGAAGTATGCATGAGCCTTGACAGTTGGAAATAAAACAAGAAAAGCTAAATACTTACATATTTGGCAACTGAGCAAATGATGTGCATTTAGTTCCCACTCAAGAAATAAAGAAGCTGCTGGCTCTATCATGCAATAAACTGGCAACAGGATCTCAGGGAAGTCAACCAAGTCTAAAATGAGGTTAATACCTGTAATGCCTACTGGAAACGCTTGTTGTAAAGACTGAATGTGACGAGCTATATATAGGCTTTACAATGTCTGCAATTTATCAAAATGTTTCAACATCCACAGTTGTGGTAGAAGCATCTGTTTCCTCAGTCACACCAGCCACAGTAGGTGCTGACAAGAGTAATCAAAAGTTCACACAAACAAGACACCAAGTCAACTATCTTCAGCTCTGATCAACAGCAGAAGGTTATTTAGCATAATGGCTGTGACAAATGACTTTTGATTAATAAAATGGTGTTCAAGATGGGCTATGACTATTGTACAGACATTTCCACTCTTGCATGAACTGAATATAAAAATCTATCCAGTCCAAATAGCTAAACCTTTCAGAATGGTGCCCTTGGCTGAAGATTCCCACCAGTCCTATTTCTAGATTTGTTTTGGAGGAAATTTTGTCACCTGATTCTGACAATAAGATCAGCCAAATCTTGATGCTAGAATATTGTCACTTCTGTGTCTACTGAAACTATATTTTGCCTAGGGTACTACCCAAATGCACGAAAGGACATAGGGCAGGGACCTTCTAGAGCAACACCGCCCAAGAGAACTTTCTGTGATGATGGGATGTTTTATGTCTGCCCTGTCCAATGATGTAGCCATTAGTTATATGTGGTCACTGAGCCCTGAAATGTGGCTACTGTGACGGGGGAACTACCTTTTTTATTTTATTTTTAATAGCCACATGTGTAAGTTCTACAGCTTACAGAACAAAGCTGCACAATGCTTTTGTGCCTGCTTGCCATTAAATACTCGTACGTGTGGAAGAACTCGGTCTTTGAGATGCTTTCATGGCAACACTGGGTGGTGACGTTGTGGGAGAGGAGACTTATAGCCCTCCTCTACCACCATGATAGACTAACCATAGAAACCCATGATGCATAAATAAATCAGGTGAGGTCAGTTCTCAAGATGGCAGAGAGGACTTCTAGGCCCAGGAGGCCGATCTGGGTTCTCTAAACTGCGCAAGTTAAGATTAGGGTGAAAATACTTAGAGAGTTGTGAAAATTAAATGATACTGCATGTGAAAGCACCTAGCAGAGTACCTGGTATCTGGTAGAGGTTAGATACATTTAACTTTGCTTATACCAAAACGCTCTGCTTTCATCCCCTTCCTCCTTATTACATGCTTACATACAAAACCTTCGATAAGGTTTTGACTGTTTTGGAATGAGCATAGGAAATTGCACCCGCCCTCAACTCGTCCCCCAGCCCCCTCAAAAAAAACAAAACAAAAAAACACCTAAATATTTCAGCTATGAGTTTAGTTTGGAAAGACGATGTCCTTGTAACAATAATTTTTATGAAACAAAACAAACTATGGTAACAAGGGGACTTCCTCTCTTCTAAAGAGCATCACTAGTAGTATTATATGACTCCATTCACGTCGGTTTTTGTCCCCGAAGGTAAAGCAGTATTAAAACATGCATGGGGTAAACATCAAATTCAGGATAGTGGTCACTGGGGGAGTGGGGAAAGAAGGGGATCAGGAAGGAATACAATGGGGCTTGTGCTTTATCCATAACAGTTTATTTCTTGAAAAAAATCATGAGTCAAATATAGCAAAATGTTAAGATTTGATCAAACTGAGTCGTAAGTATGCAGGTGTTTATGATATCATTTTCTATACTTTTATGTATTCTTTCAATTTTTTCTTCTTTGATATATATTAAGTCATTCTGATTTTTCCCCCTAAAGTATTGCTGAAGTAACATCAACACACATCATCCTTAGGATGCCGTGCTGAAGAATGGAATTGATTCTAAAAGATAATTTTTACCTCTAATAACAGATCAGGGCATTTTTGTTCTTCATTAATAATACCACTTGTGTTAATGTCTTACTTAGAACTTGGTTTGAGTAACTTCTCTTGGATCACAGTTATTTAATCTAAATAGTATGAAGTGACTCATTCTCACCACCCCCCCTTCTTTTTTATTGAGATCACCCATAATAAAATCCTCTGAAGGTTTTAAAAATAATACGTTGTGAGTTTTCAATGTTTTAGGTGTGGAGTCAGTAATAATGGTATTTCAGTATATCTGAATTGCCAGAAGAATGTCTGAAAAATGAATACCATCATCCAAGTACAGGGGTATCCCCAAATTGTTACACTGGTTTACAGGATAAAGTCTAAGTTACTTAACAAGGGTAGAAAGTCTTCCATGATCTCACTGAGCCCGTTTACCTCATTGTGAGCCACCACCTGCCCAGACTGGTCTCCCCACACACCAGGCTGTTTCTCACGTGGATGACCTTGCTCATGCTGTCCCCTATGTCTGAAATTGAATGACCCCCTCCTCCCCACTCCAGTCTTCACCTGGCTAACTTCTACTCCTCCATAAATACTCAGGTCAGAAGTACTCCCCTCCAGGAGGCCCTTCTCAATACCTCTATCCCAACCCCAAACCTGGCTGCATCAGGCTTTCCTTTTGTATTCCTATGACATTACTTTTTAAGTGCTGTTATTGTATTCACCACCCTGTCCTACAAGAGGCTGTTTATGTCCATCTCTCCAAATAGGCCCTCAAACTCTCTAAGGACAAGAACCATCTCAGACATCCACATGACGAAAGGGAAGTAATCACCACTGCATTTGTCCCTCTGCCCTCAAGAGGGATCCTCTTCAGCCCTGGAGGCAAAGAGTACAGAATATTATGAAAGGGGATCCTCTGGCTTTCTACTCCTGTTTTCTCTCTTAGTCCTCATTTCTGGCAGTAACTTGGTTCCTTGTGTTGCCATGGTAACCAACAGTCCTAGAACACAGACTTCTGACAGTTGGACTTATAGCCACTGAGACTTGGGATCTGCTCTGGAGTTGGCAGCACCTTTCATGCAGGCAGCTACTCGAGCAGGGTATGACAGAGTCTGAACCATCTGTGAGTGTGTGCGTGTGTGTGTGCGTGTACTCATTCTTCCACCCCCACTTGCTAGGGCATCATGGAAAAAGCTGGACTTAAAAAATATCATCAAATGGTGGGAGGATAGGCATTTCAATAGCCATAACCTTTCTGGAAAGTAAACTGGTATCAACTGTCAGTAGTCTTTAATAGGTTTGTGATCTTTGATCTATTAATCCCACTTACAGGAATATAATGCAACACTGTCAAAGATTTATGGACAAGGAGGTTTCCTGCAGAGTTATTTATTAAAAAAATAACAACTGAACAGTCATTAATAGGAAAGTGGTTAGAAATTACAGAAGACCCATACTGAGGTTTGTTGTATGCCTGTGCCACAAAATAATCTCAATTTCAACAATTAATGTGACACACACATCTATCTATATGTATATGTGGATGTATGCGTGTGTGTGCACGTGTAAATAAACAAAAAGAATATAAGGAAATCCATCAAAATGTTTTAATAGTGGTTATCATTATCTTTAGATGGTGGAATCCTAGCACAGTTATTTTCATCTTTATACTTTTATGTATTTTTAAAATTTTATACAATTATTTCTTTTATGATAGAAGAGAACAATGGTTCTTTCAACTATAGGAAGACAGAGGATGAGCGGCATCAGGTGGACATGTTTACTGGAGAGGATTATTAGTAGACAGCTACACAATGAAACAGGTTTTTAAAGGGAGATGGCTACCTCTTCTGCCCTTCATTGAAAATTGCAAAAATAGGATTAAGTTCTATCCAAATAGAAGAAGGAACAGATGTTATTGCTTGAGTAGCATCACTTTCCTTTTTTTCTCTTCCACCAAACCTTTTTTTTCTTTTTCTTTTGAAGCTACCTCAGATGAGGGAGACCTATGCTGTAAGATTTGAGCCACTGAACTCCATGGCAGACCCATCCTCCAACAGCAACAATACTGACACAGAAGACTGCAGCTCCGAATCCAACCTGAGCCTCTCTGTGGGCTATTTCCCCTATGAGGACACCTTCTTCAGTGAGGACACAACCCCCTATGAAGACATGCCCTCTCAGAGTCCTTCAGTTCAATTCCTCCCTCCTATCCAAGGGATGTGGAGGACTGAAAGTACATTGAGACCCATGGGAAGACGAGACCAAATTCAGGACAACCCAGAGCAGTTTTGCAAACTAAGCATTACCCTGGCCTGGGATGTTGATGTGGGTTCTAATGATTCAGACTCAATAGCTAATTGGAATTTAAATGGACACAACCAGTGGATGGACAAGTATCCAGAAAAGAAGACAGAACTGACTCTCAGCAAACTGGATGGTCTCGTGCAAAAGCTTGAGAAATTTCTAGAAAATCAGAAAGATGATGAAGACAGTGATTCTATTTTCCGTGAATCTACTCAGGAGGAAGATTTCCAGCTATCCAGCAAATCCCCTCCATATATGGCTCAGGTCAGTCATCAAAAACATAGTTCTTGTCAAGACTTGCCCAACTTCAAATCACCAGAAAATAAAGACATCACCCAGTTTCCACATATTCCTCTACCGCTTCAGGAACATGAACTCAGTGAGGTGAGTAGTAATAGACACCTTGAAAGAGAGCAGGGATGGGCCTGATGAGGGACCAGGTTGGAACCCATGGAGCATTATTACCTGCTATGAAGCAGGGCCAGGCCCCCTGGGTCTCTGATGTGGCTAGCAATGGCAGAAGGATAATTCCAAGGAAAGGAGTCAGGGTGGAGGAGAAGGGAAAATAATGAGGAACATCATGCAGGAGAAGAGGGTAGGAAAGCAATGAAAAAGGCTAACAATTATGACGAAAAGCTCCCAATTATGACACTCTAAAAATGATAAGATGTATGTTTTTAAGTATTAATGAATATTTAACTTTGTACTTATAGTTGGATACTTTAGGTAAAAGGATTTAAGTTCCATAAATGGGTAAAAATTGACAACCATGTTGTCCAGCGGGCGTGTCTCTAACTCATCATTCCTTTTCTTGGTAGACAAGCCAGGCAACTGGCAGCCAAAAGACAAGCATTACAGAAACTTCCTCAAACTCATCAGGTCAGCCAGAGGAGGAGGACAGTCCTTCTAACACACAAACCCTATCCTGTCTGAACTTTGGGTGGGTATTCCGCTGGCTGAGGCAGCAAGTCTTCTCCTCGCTACTGGGGAGAGAGCAACCCAAGAAGGCCACCAAGAGCCCCCGTCGGGTGGCACCAAAGAAGAGACTCTCTCACAGAAACAAGAGAATCCAACCTCAAGAATCCCTTGATTTAGAACACCCCATGTCATCAGATTTTTAAACTTTTTTATAGCCCCTGTTCTACAATTGCCATAGGTTTATTTTTTCCAATAAACAAATATTCTTGTTAGCCATATCTTTCTCTTCTTGTTCACCATCTTAACTGAGGCTGAAAGTACTACTACTGTGTAGAAGATTGAAATGTATTCTCATGGAATTTTAAATGCTAGTAGTCTTCCTAACCTTTTTATTTTATTTCACCCTATTTTATTTATTTTATGTATTTTAACCTCTTTTATCATTAACTCAAATCCTATTTTCAGAAGGCAGCCAAGTATAGCCCATTAGACTCCCAATGTAGCAACATGGTTTTGGTTGAACTTCCGGAAGCAAGTTAAATTCTGAGGCTCATCTTGTGCTGAGACACTTAGGAAGTTAATTTCAATTGGCAGTGTTTTGAGAGTTAGTTTCGACTACAGTTTTGATGGTCCTAGGGGACCAGACTGGTTCTAGTATGTGCTGCCTTGGTTAGAAGGCGGCCCACTTCAGAGAAATATGAAGACTGGGACTGCTACTTAGCCTCTCAAAGTGTAACTTTCCTTATCCATAAGATGGGAAAGATAATAATTCATACCTCATAGGCTTGTTGTTAAAATGAGATTATGCAAGCATGTGATAAATCTCATTGTTGCTATTATTTGTTCTTCTGAGGATCTCCCCAGAAGCCTTGATCCAAGGGACGTCCAAGAGATTTCAAGAGTCACCTCTCATTCAAATATTTTCCACACAGGAGCATAATAGGCCCATTATGTAGTAAGATTTCTGACACATTTTTGCTTATTTTTCAGTTTTGTATAAACCTGCTTGACAGGTGTAGACCTGTCTCTAAGATTCAAGCATTGTACATTGCAAGCCTTTACAATAAAGTGGACTTTAAATACTCTTTGGAGTTAAGTGTCATGCTACAACTTAGAAAGTGAGACAAAGTGTTTAAAAACAGGAAATATTTCAGTACCCTCCTCATTCACTATAATGACAAACATTCTTTGAAGCTATTAGCTGCATGCCAAATCATAACAAGGTCCTCTGCTTTGTGCCATACACTTGGGGCAGGGGTTGGGGCTGGAGGGAGCCGACCTTCATGTCCAAAGAACTGAGCAAACTGGGCATGGACACTGAAAGATATTGGCTTAGCTATAACCGAAAGCCTCTCATAGAATTACTGTAATTGCCAGGTACTATCTACATGCTAATCTAATCAACCAATAATTTTTGGGTTCTATTATTTCATGACCAAAAACTAATATAATCTCTTCAAGAGAATTGCTCAACCTTAAAGCCTATCAAGTTCCTGCTCCAGCTAGCCAGGTATAAACATAAATGTTCACATTCTAAAATCAGTAACAACAACATAATATAAGCCAGAATACACTGTGAGGATTTATCGAGCAAATATGTCGGGGGTATTCAGCTCTCTCCAAATGCAGGATTGGAATAGGAT
Organism: Trichechus manatus latirostris; assembly: GCF_000243295.1. Lineage (NCBI taxonomy): Eukaryota > Metazoa > Chordata > Mammalia > Sirenia > Trichechidae > Trichechus > Trichechus manatus. The sequence goes on along the minus strand of NW_004444048.1, from coordinate 5,637,317 downwards.
AATACAAATATATAAGAGACCATTCCCAGGCCATGACAGTTTCTTACTCAGCAGGATCCCAATTAGAGGGAAAAGCGTGTAACCGTACCATACCAGCAAAACAGGCAAAAACAGTTTTTCCAAGCTTAAAGAATATAATGTGAAGATTCATGGCTCCAGGATTACTTGGCCACAAGAATAGTATCTAAAAGTCTTTTATAAAATAACAAGAGAAAAATTAAACAAACTATAAATGAATTCCTAGAGAGAGCTTGCTAAAGTCCTTACTCCAATATAAAGGACAGTTTTGTTTAGGTACGAGGGATAGGTAAGGCTTCAAAAATATAAGACTTTTCATTATGAATTGTAAGTGGGGCAATTTATATGGCATGCAAAGCAATGTCTAATTTCAAGATGGATGGGTGAGTTTTACGTTGCATTGCCTGGAGTCAATCTTTTCCTGCTACCCCCTAATACTCCAACAAATAGAACAACGCTCTGCTTTCAAAAGTGAAATAAGATACTCATCAGATAACACTCACTGAGTGAGCCAGTCGTGAGCAGGGCGGGTACAAAAAAGGCCTTAGGATAAATTCCCAAAAGGATTATTAGCCTAGATCAAGAGGTCCCTTGCTAAACACCTTCTGTTTACTACCCACCTTTCAAAGGCATTCTGTGGTTTTGATGCCCATTCAATTCCAATATAATAGGCTTTATAAAGGACAACTTTCAAGGCATTTTCAAATGAGAAGGCAAACATCAAATATCTTTTTAGATTGTGATTGTTAAATGAAAATTTCATCTCATTATTACTGAATTCTCTCAGTCTAGAAGGAAAGCAGAAAGGCAATTTATTTTGTTATTCCTCACTCTGCATCAATAATGAGTTTTTTTTTTTTTTAAGTACAAATGTCTAAAATAAAGAACTCTGGCTCCAGGGTAGAAATTCCCCATATACCCACTCAGAAAGAAAAAGAAAACACCTTGGACATTCTAATGGTTAATGTATGCTTGGGGAGCTGTTTACAAGTTTCACTTTCATCAACCCATTGCCATCTGTCCTTGAGGCCTAAATTTTCCACAAGGTGGGGATGAAAAGAAGATTTTTCTTCAGTAAATGACTTCAAAAATTCAGTTAGCACCATACTGCAACAACCAACATCATAATTCATTCGTATAAGAACCCCAAAGAATGCTAAAACCATTGAGTAAATAATTATGGAATATGATATCCACATGGTATTCAAAAATTCTCCACAGACTATATAATCATGACCAAGGCGACTGAGTACCTTTTAAGTTGGTGAACACCAACATAATCAAGTGATTAAACTCAGCATAACCATTCATGGGACAAACCAACATCATGCACCTCCTGAAGAAAAGCAGTATATTCTTGCTAATAATGTGTAACCTGAAACCAGTCATAGGAAACAAATAGTCAGATGAATCCAGATTGTAGGATATTCTACTAGACAACTAGCCTGGACTTTTCAAACATGAAATAGATGAAATACAAAAACAAAAGAAGACGAAGAAGAAAAAAGGCAGGAAGACGATAGAGTTTAAAAAGGAGACTAAAGAGACATGATAATGCAATTTACGATCCTTGACTAAATCCTTGATTAAATCCACAAAGCAAAACAAAACTATGGTAAACAGCATTTTCAGAACAGTTGGGGAAATCTGAATATGGACTACATTTTAGATAATAGTACTGCGTATTTATTAAGTGTAGTAACAATATTATGGCTATGTAAGAGAATGTCCTTTTTCTTAGGAAATTTAGGCTAAAGTATTTAAAGGGGTAAAGTGTCATGATGTCACCAACTTATGTCCAAATGGTCTAGGAAAAAACACAATAGAGAGTAAAAACAAAGATGGGAAAAATATTAAGAAAAATTCCAGTGAATAGAGAATCTAGATCTCTATTATTAAAATAAAGTGTTATATTTGATATACTTGCATGGTAACAATATCTTAGAGATGTACATATTTAAAGCTTTAAAAATTTTTACTGTAAACAAAACTTAATTTGATTTCTCAGACCCAGTAATTCTTCAATTTGGATTCATTCATTCATCTTGACACCTATCTGTGGATGAAGCAACAGCCACACTAATTGTCAGTCTCATGGGCTAGTAAATATTCAGTCCACAAGTCCCTCTAACTATAATAAGGCAAGATGGTCCAGTTGAAAGCAGATTAGCATCTAAGTATTTTTCAAAAACATTTATGATTTCAGGAGTTTATTTAGCTCTTGCTGAGATTGAACAGAATATTTTTTGCCCAGTGAGGAGCTAGGCCCTTTGCCTTTTCAAATTATCAAATTTAGATAATAGCTAGATAGCTCATGTTTACCTTCAGATGAACTTCTGGTACATTTTTCTCTGTTTTGTCACAAATCAGGGACAGCCTGAAATTTATAATACTAATAATTCCTGCAAATTGCTTTGATATTTCCTTTCATTTTGAGTGGTGCTAATTGTTCTGCATCTTCCCACCTAAGATGAAGCACAGGCATAAAGTAATCATATATCCAGTTGTCCACACTGGGGAACTTCTGGGAGTGAAAAAGAGTGCCACTAATAATTATGCTGGGTCATCAGGAAAAACCAGGACTGTTCTGGGAAAACCCGGTCATATGGCCACCACAAAGATGGCAGGGTTTCATGGGAAGACTTTAAAACATACACATTCTAATTTTCAGAGATACTATCGCTTTTATTAACATTTTTTGGCTCATACCTCTTATAAGATTTTTTAAAGCTATATATCCTCTTTTAAACAAATGCACGCACTTAAATATATTGAATGCTTTGCAGATAATTCAGAAAGTTCAGAGATGCTCCGAAACCCCCCTATTCAATTCCAGATTAAAAACCCCAGCTCTTGAATAAGTCTTATTCATGACTTCAAATCCTAGGTCTACTATTTATTTGCTGTGGATCCTGGGGAAGTTCCTTCACTTCTGTTGGCTTTCCATTTCCTCATCTATAAGCTGCAATAATAAAAGTACTAACCTCAAAGGGTGGTCATGTAGATTTGGTAAAATAAATCTTCCTGTGAAGTACTTAGAAAACTGCCTGGCACATAAAAATTACCAAATCGGTTGCCGCTGAGTCAATTCTGACTCATGGTGACCCTAGGTGTGTCAGAATAGAACTGTGCTCCACAGGGGTTTCAATGGCTGATTTTTAAGGGAGACTGCCAGGCCTTTCTTCCACGCTACCGCTGGGTAGATTCGAACCACCAATTTTAGGTTAGTAGTTGAACGCAAACCATTTGCACCACCCAGGGACCTTCCTGGAACATAGCCAGCACTTAAAAGTTTAGAAACTATTAGGTGCTGTCATGTACTTCCTTTGTTTATAAACCTGCCGTGGCTCCTACTGACTGCAGAATAAAGTCCAAGCAAACTGCCAACTAAGTCTTGCTATAATTGGATCTTGATATATATTTTGTCTTGTTTTGTAATATTACCCACCTCCCCACAGCCCCCTTCACGTCTCATGGTTCAGACCGTTGCAGTGCTTGTTCTCTGCCGTTGCTCCCGTACTTTCCTGCCTCAGGGCCTCTGCTTACGTTACTCTCTCTCCTTGGAACTGCCCTAACCATGCTTTTTCTTCAGTCTGTTCTGCTATCCACATACCCCTAAATCTACCCTTCCAAACCAGGTTATATTTCAGCTCCTCTACAGAAGTGAGCAGGCTGGAATTAATCTCATCTTTCTTTGTGCTACCTTAGCATTTCATTTTTACCTCTAGCAAGCGTACATTTTATCCTTTTTTTATAGAAATGCGCATCCGAGTCTTTATCTCCTACTAGACAAATGCCCCTGTGTCTTCTGCTTATCTTTGCATACTCCAAAGCCCCTGGCTCAGTTTCCTGTACCTAGTGGCTCCGCGACAAATATTTGGTGAAATGAATGGTTAACCTGCAGGAAATAATTTAAACAGATAATATCTGAGATTGATTGAATTTCATTTCCTCTCATATAAAATACAACTAGCTACTACTTTAATTAAGTCGAGTCCCTGGATGTTTATACTGGGAGATATGGGGGGGGAGGGGTGACGTCACATAGTGTAGGTGTTTCCTAAGTAGAAAAGCTCCTTTTTGTACAATAGACACAGCTAGCTAACAATAGAATATCTACATTTTTCTACTTGCCTGAGTGCAACCTGATATTCTATCCCCACTTTTGAATTTTAAAGGATTTTTTAAGGCCTTCACATTTATTTCCAAATCTTCCAGGTAATGTTTAGATTTATCCATTCATTCATTCAAATAAGTTTACTAAACATTAACATGCTAGAGGCTGAGTACAAAGATAAGAATGACAGACCCTTCTCTTGAAGAGCTCATACTAGTGGGGGAGACAAACATCTCAGCTGATGCAGCACAGAGGCTATAATTTTGATCTAGATCTAAAAAGAATGGCTGGGACTCGCCAGGTGGAGAAGGAGCAGACAACACTGGCAGAGGGAACAGCCTCTGCAAAGACCAGAAGTCCTACAAGGCATACTTGGGAAACAGAAAAAGTCCATGTTAGCTTGAGCACAGGGTATATCTTGGTGTGAAACTAAAAGACAAAAGTCTGAAGTAGAAGGATGGAGTCAGATTACTAAGGAGTTTTGAACTTTATCCTGTGGGGAGAATGGAGTTTCAGAACCTAGAGAGTTAGATGATCAAATCTGTGTTCTAGGGAGAAGTTTCCAGCAACAGCAGTGTGGGAGTGGGATTGAAGTGAAGATGGTAGCAGGAATATTGTTATTGTTGGGTACCCTCAAGTCAATTCCGACTCACAGCAACCCCATGTGACAGAGCAGAACTGTCCCATAGGGTTTTTTTGGCTGTAATCTTTACAGAAGCAGATTACCAGGTCTTTGTCTTACAGAGTGGCTGGGTGGGTTTGAAGCACCAAGCTTTCAGTTAGCAGCCAAGTGCTTAACCATTGTGCCACCAGGGCTCCTTAATAGGAAAACTGGGGGGAGGGGGGAACTGCCAACCGGGCTTCATGGTAAGATGAAAGAAAGGAATCTGATGTAGTTCTGGCCCTTAAGTAGTTTTCTCAAAATGGTTGGTGGTACTCTCAGACCCAGTTACAATATCCTCCATGCTACATTAGCTCAAAGCCACTACCATTTCTGATACAATTAGCTGGCATTTACATGACTTAATTTAATGAACAACAGCGGACAGGAAATTATAGAAGCTAAAATGATGCATCAGACTTGTAAGGTGCCCTGAAGTCAGACATCATTAGGCAGATTTCTCCTCACTCTTTCTTTTATTTGTTTACTTAGCATTAATTCATTTGCTAAGGTCCCACTATGTGATGGCCATTATTATACTATGGGACACGAGGATATACAAGACATTTTTCCTGCCACCTAGATGTTTAAAGCCTGGCACCAGGGCTAACTGTCATTTGTTCAACCAGAATTACTAATTGGGCAATGTCTTAGTTATCTAGTACTACTATAACAGAAATATCACAAGTGGATGACTTTAACAAACAGAAATTTATTCTCTCACAATCTAGAAGGCTATAAATCGAATTCAGGGTGCCAGCTCCAGGGGAAGCCTTTCTCTCTCTGTTGGCTCTATGGGAAGGTCCTTGTCATCAATCTTCCTGGGTCAAGGAGCTTCTCAGCACAGGAGCCCGGGGTCCAAAGGACATCTTGTTTCTTGGTGGTATGAGGTCTCTCTGCTCGCTTCTCCCTTTTATATCTCAAAAGAGATTGACTTAATACACAACCTAATCTTGTAGATTGAGTCCTGCCTTATTAACATCACAGAGGCAGGATTTACAACACACAGGAAAATCGCATCAGATGACAAAATGGTGGGCAATCACACAATACTGGGAATCATGGCCTAGCCAAGTTGACAGATATTTTGGGGGGACACAATTCAATCCATGACAGGCACGTTCTCCTTGACTGTCTTCATCTTACATGAGGCTGTTTAAAAATGTATTCTAGACATCCATCTGGCTATACCAGCTTGTGACTCATTCTTACCTTAAATGATTAGTTTTCTACACGAATGTGGAGTTGGACTGAGGAAAGTTCCTGCCACTATAATTGAGATTACTTTGCTTATATTATACCAGGAAAAGAGTACAAAGGACCAGCCATAACACAGTGATTTTTTAGCTCTATCTTCTGAGGATTCAGCAGAGTCACAAAGTCAAGAAAATAAAAATTGCCTTCTGGAACCTACAACACTTTCAGTAGAATGAGTATTTTCTGTCCCTCTAGAATCACTCAGAGACTGTCTTGCAAAGAAGTGCTTGCTGTTCTGTTAGCTTAAGAGGGGATGAGACAGAAGGAGTCAACAGGCCAGGGGTTGCCATGGGTCAACGTAAATGGGGTTTTTCGAAGTGTCGCTGTTTTCTCTTGTGAGAAGTCTTATGATTGAAGGCCTGCTACTCCTTGAAGGCCACTTGTTTCTTGCTTGATAATTGGTTTTTAACTATCCTAACAATACAGGTGATGCAACATTTAAGTGCTTGGCTGCTAACGGGAAGCTTGGCTGTTTGAACCTGCCCAGCAGCTCTATGTTAGACCGACCTGCTGATCTGCCTCCCGTAAAGATTACAGCCTAGAAAACCTTATAGGGCATTTTACGCTGTCACACCGGGTTGCTGTGAGTTGGAATCAGCTCGAAGGCACCTAACAACAGCAACCACACAGGAGGCCCACTAAAAGCCTCTGAAAGGGTCAGATCTCAGGCAAGACCCGTTTAGAGCCTAAAGAACCAAAGAGCCCACTTTCCTAGGCAAATAATGCATTCTTTAATTTCTAAAAATTTGTTAAAAAAAAAAAAGACAATCTAAATCCCATCAAATCATCCAAAACTTTTGAGAATGCCTCAGAATCCATGGATTCCCTTTGTAAAAGCTAACCTCCTCAAGTGGGAAAGAACTTCCGGACATCAGTGTACTGGAAGCCAGCTTCCCTGCTCCAGAAGTTCCAGGCATTAAATGCAGAAGTCTTGGGCATTAATGGAGAGTTCCATCCTGTATCTTCTCAACTCTCTCCCGAGGTTGAGATAATGCTTATCTGTTCACCAAAACAGTCATCCAACTCCAGTTCTGTTGAAAATCTTCCAAGCAAGACGACAGGCCATGGCAAGGGGAAGTAACAAAGATAAGAAAAGCTAAATCCAAAATAAAGATAGTACAAAACGCCAGAATAGCCCAGAAAGACAGCTGATGACCTTTTCTTCTAATATCTCTTAATACCACAGTATCAAATGGCCTAAGTACCCAGAGCCAAGCACATAATTACTATTACAAAGGTAAAGGAGTATCGTAAAAAACATACATACAAACAAGAAAAGCTGATGGTACAATGATAACTTGTGTTTTGAAATACAAACTAAAACACAGAAGAAAAATACAATTACCTCATGCTGTTCTTGGGAGCCAGATATTGGCAAGAGCTTATGCCTCAGTTCAAATTAATAGTCACAGGGAGCTGTCGAAGGCTATTTCAAGCTCTAAAAGCTATCATAATTTCTGCACAGATTACACTTATTATCTTCTGCCTAAAGACTAAATGGATGCTGCTACAGTGGCTGTAAATTGCTACACCCCTAATTTAAGTCTCTTGGCTAAAGAAACTCTGGGCTGTGATTTGATCAGGAAGAGAACAGCATTATGGTAGGCCAGGAACACAGAACACACCACAGGGGCCCAACCTCATTTCTTTGATAATAATGCACACGGCCTTGAGCTACTGCTAAAATAATGGATCTAAGAACTATACTGAAATCCCTTCTCCCACTCCTCACTCCAGAAGCAGTGGGGGGGGGGGGACCAGTTGCCGTTGAGTCAATTCCAACTCATGGCAACTCCATGTATGTCAGAGTAGAACTATACTCCGTAGGGTTTCCAATGGTTGACATTTCAGAAGTAGATCACCAGGCCTTCCTTCTGAGGCACCTCTGGGTGGACTCGAACCTCCAACCTTTTGGTTAGCAGCCACAAAAGAGCCTTGGCTAATTAAAACTCTGGTACCAGAACCCACGTTATCCAAAAATGTCATACTGTATCAAACCACTGTGCACGGACTCAGAGATTCTCTAAGTGGGAGTCGAAATTTCCCTGGATCCTTTTCGCTCTTCCTAACAAACTGTTGAAACTACATATTTAAAAGTCGTCACTGATGCTCAGGCCTCCTAATTAAATGTGTAAATGCATGACAACTTGAGATAAAACCACCACCTGGCCAGTTCCAGAGCCAACTCCCTCGCTCACATTTTCTCTCTCTCCACACACACACACAAAGCTTATTTTGATCATTTTTTTGCTAAATGTGTATGACTTTTTTTTCTGTCTATAGTTATATTCTAGCATACCTGTTTTATATAGTTTAAAAAAAAAAAAATCAGTCACTGACTGTCAACTTCCTAAGAGGTAAAGAGAAAACCAAAACAACCGAGAATAAAGAGATTGCTATGGCATTGGCAAAATGAGCAAATAGCTTCTAGCATCTCTAAAACTCCATCCACACAAAAGAAGCAGCTGCTAGAAGGAAACATCCTAAAAGCCAAACTAAATCTCCATTTGATTGTAAAGGCAAACTTGGAGTTTTGGTAAGGGAGGGAGAGATTGCTAAAGAGAAAAAAGAAAAGAAAAAGAAAAGGTAGAAAGGAAAATCTTTCGTGAGTTTCATGAAAAGAAATGCATTTACACATTGTGAAGTTATAATGAACCAACTAAGCTCAAGACAAACCACGCGTGTGACATGTGATTCCAAATAGGACTGGCCTCTCCAAGCAGCATTTTTAGAATGTGTAGCATAAATTGTCTAAAATAAAGTTTTGTTCACAAAAGACAGTCAAGAGATAGAAAACTTCATTTCCCACATAATAATTAAAGTGATAAAGATTGGAAGAGGGTATGGAGAAAAGGGTGTAAAGGGGCAGAGCTGTGGTAGATGCTTTTCTTTGCAGATGACATAATCTCAGAGGTTACAAATTGCCTGCTTACAAACCTCTATGCTACAAAGGTAGAGGGATTATAGAGGCAGGCCCGAGTAATTACCTGCACAATTCTACACCCTTCCTTGGCCTAATGAAAAGAAGGCAGAGATGAAACCAGGGGAGGGGCCTCACCTCATTCTTGTACCTAGGTCCATTTAGCCTCAAAAGTGGTATAACCAGACAGCTTTCACCACTGCCATCCATGAACTCAAGAACAAGACTGGCACAGAGGAGAGACTAGGGTGTGCCTGCACTAGCAGGAGAATGATATTTCATCTATTTGCCAGTTGCAGGAATATCTAAATGACTGAATGCACGAATATTTCAAGGTTTGTGAGTTTACTTTAATTCTTTCCTATATGTTCTCCTTTTACCAGCTTCATGAAGACGCCTCTGCGTATAAGAGGATGGAGATTAGAACATTAAGGTAATTATTAAGTGATTACACTATTCACTATTTTATTTCAATGCTAATTTTTTTTAATTTTTCAAAAATATTTTCTTCAACATCTGGAACAAAAAATAAGCTCAGATTTTATTTGGGACTCCTCCCAACTGTATGACTGCAATGGGGGGACTGAGAATTTAAACAGAGATACGAGATAAGGCCAAACACAGCTTCCATAACCTAGCCATGCCATATGTTTATACACAATGTCTTGCTATATCTATTTATGCAGTTTATATACAAATACACACACCTTTTCATGAATACAGTATGTGTAATAGAGCTAAAGTAAATATCAGTGTGGAAATGAATTTATATATATATTCACATAGTCTTAAGTCAGTCACAGCAATCTGGTTATTTGGTTTTTTATCTGCTGTGGACATTAACTATTTTGTGAATTTAGGTCATATCTCATCACTCCTTCCTCCACTATTACAAGTATCAAAATCTGCTGTCACAAGAACTTTTCACCTGGGAGCAGCCTGTGAAAAGAATTTGCACCTACAAAGATGCAAATACACCCAACACTAAGTATTACATTTAAAGGATTCACAGAATCTTCCTCTGTCCCAAAGCCCCAATCTAAACTAACTTCCTGTTTTGCAGATAAGAAACTGAGGTCCAGGAAATTTAAATGACATACTTGAAGTTTCACGGCTAGTTATTAGAGATTTCAGAACTAGAATTTCAGACTCTTGTGTCAAGTGTTGTCTTTGACTCAACACACTCTAAAAGTTTCCTCGTAAGAACACTAGATTATTCATCCGTTTGATCATAAACTCACTGAGAGCAAAATCAAGCTTAATCTACACTTGGTGCCCTAGAGCTAGTCCAGAACTCAGGAAAAGAGGTGGAAAGATGCCCTGACCACAGCCAGCTGGCATGTACACCCTACACAGGGTGCAGTCTGCAGGGACTCACCCTTGCGGCCTTTCACCAAAGCACTTTGGTAAGTAAGGACACTTGTTTGCAAAATGTCTGGAAAGAGTTACTAGTGTAATGTATAAAATAAAGATTTTCTTTTGGGCAAATGACCCAATTTTCCCAATAATCTCAGCTCTTCTTGAACTGAGTAAACCAGACAACCTAGAGTGTCTTCGTGACTCACCCTGGGAAGGGCATTCTGAGGACACGTGGACAAATGTTTCCCTTCACGCTTCGTCTGAGTTTCAGTTGAAGGTGAGGCAAGTAGGAAAATATTTTTGTTAGTGCTTGCCATACTTTAAACAAAAAACTAAGTCTCGTTTTAAAAAATGAACTGAATATACCTACAAAGTGTCAGATACAGGCTCATACAGGTAATATTAGTAATAATAAGAATTGGAAAAACAATCAGAATAAGAGTAATGGCTATTATTTGGAGTGCTAGTATTACATGCCCAGAAGCACATTACGGATGTTATTGCAGTAACTTGTCACAGCAAACCTCTAAGGTGGGTATTCTAATATCCCCATTTTACAGATAAGGAGGCTGCCACCCACAGAGGTAACATGAGAAATAAGCAGTGGAGCTGTGATCTGAATGCAGAATGGTCTCTCACCAAAGCCCTATCCTGTATTTGTTTGAAAAAAATACATTTCTTCCTAGATGCATGATTTTATTGATTCATACTTCAGGGACTGGTTGGTTTTCAAAGCTTCATTAAAACAAAATGTAGATTTAAATAAATTTGTTCAGAAAATGCCTTGAGGGTTCCTCCTGAGCTCTGGTCTACCTATTTGAATCAATTTTTATTTCTCTGTTCATCTCTCTGGAGTCCCAGGGTGGCGCAAATGGTTAATTATTCAACTACTAACAAAAAGGTTGGCAGTTCGAACTCACCCAGGAGCACCTCGGAAGAAAGGCTTGGCGATCTGCTTCCGAAAGGGCCCAGCCTTGACAACCCTATGGAGCTCAGTTCTACTCTGAAACCCATGGGGTTGCCATGAGTCGGATTCAACTCGACGACAACTAGTTTTTGGTTTTACTCCTCTCTCTTGCCTCTTCAGGTCTCATAAGCTGAGTCTTCCCTTGGGTTGTCCCTTTTCCAGGATCTTGGTGTGGCTGGCAAGATATGTTTCTTGGCAAGTTCAGACCCATCTCCCTTCTGGATCTATTTTCTCTTCCCCTCTGTAATCCTATCCTGTACCGTGCAACTATAATCCTTCTCTGCCTGAAGAACAAGACTTACCACATCATACACCTATCAGAGAGGGGTTCCACCTGGCCACACCCCAAGAGCAATGTATGCAAACATCTTGATCTGTTCCTGACAAACACATGTTGATGCAGACAAATCACGTGGGTACCTAAAATCGACTTCTCTGCTTTCAAAGTTTAGTGCACCATCATTCCACAAGGCTGCTAAATCTGAATTACTGACAAGTCCCCAAACAAACAAAATACAATCATCACCAAAAGAAATACAAGAAATATTCATAGGAACACTATTTGTATACCCCAAAACTGGAAACAACCTAAATGTCCAGCAACGATAAAATAGATATACAATTGAATACCATTATAGCAAGGAGAATGAATAAAATTATATGCAATAACAAAGATGAATTTCACGAGCAAAATAAGCTAGGGACAAAAGAATATATACTGTCTGATCCTATTTACATAAATTTCCAAAATAGGCAAAACACTAATCACTGGCATTAAAAGTCAGGATATTGGTTACGCCTGGGAGCATGAGGGGAAGAGGGTTCTGGGGTGCTAAGAATGTTCTGTTTCTTAATCTAGGGGCTGGTTACACGGGTGTGTTCACTTCATGACAATTATTTCATCAAGCTGTTCACTTATGATGTGTACACTTTTCTCTGTGTAGAAGACACTTCAGGAAAAAAGATGATAGAAAGAATCCCTGGAGAGCATCTGATTTGTTCCCCTTAGCTGGCATTAGAGTAATTGTTTCCTGCAGAGCTTAAATATCTCAAGGACACAAAGGAAATCTGTGGAAGAGCTGAGATCTCTTACCCATCCAGGTACCAAAGCTACCTCTCAAACGTGGGAGGATGTTTCTCCAACTTCCTTCCTTGATGTGACTACAGCCAAGGTTTAGAAGGATTAGGGTCACGTTCCTCTTACAAACACAATCCAGAAGGCTCAGCTCTCCTACTGACAAGTCATTCCAGAAAGAGCATTTAAACACTCTTTAAGTAACATAGCAAACCAGAAAGAGTCAGACAGTGCTGGGCTCACAGCCCAGCAGAACCTTAGATTCTGCCACCTACTAGCTGCATGACCATCAGCACATTCCTTAGCTCTCTCTGAACCTCAGTATCTTCATCTAGATCAGTGGAATATTAACTC
>NW_004444048.1:5621650-5623264 GCF_000243295.1 Trichechus manatus latirostris | reverse complement strand
AGCCTCCTAAACTGTGAGAAAATAAATTTTGTTTGTTAAATCCACCCACTTGTGGTATTTCTGTTACAGTACCACTAGATACTAAGAAACTCAGTTACTGGACAATCTCACATATTCTTAAAGCCTGATTATCTGCTGAAACCACCATCGATAATTTTTATAGCACCAAGTATCTGGCACATCATAGGTATTCTACAATATTTATTGAACAAATGAATGAAATACAGTTTTATAATATTGTTATTAAGGTAAAAAAATAGGAAAATGCTTGCAACTAATTTATTATTTTCTTGTCCAACAAGAAAAATATGTAGACAAAATGTAGAAACATATACATTGATTTTAGATTTGCATTTCTGATTCCCTTATCTCTTTTAAATAACTCATACTTGGGGGAAAAAATCAATAATTGCCATTAATATATGAACACGTATATCCCCACCATGATACAGTAATGAAATATATTTTGGTAGTGAAGAAATATTTAGGAATAATAAAAGTTCCTTTTGAGATGCTTATTCTTCAAATATCTCGTAACTGCCTTATCTAAATGAAAAAGGCAGTTTGTCCAAGTTAAATACTAGAGATATTGCCATACATGCATTTTTCAAATCAGGGCCAGTCCTAGACAAAATTATGAAGTAGGAGTGGGGCTGCCTCCTTCTTTTTTCTGTCCTTTTGAGGATTTAGTGACCCCAGATGTTTAATCGATTAGGGAATACGCTTTTAGGGGCACATTCCTTAAAAAAAAAAAAGAAAAGCTTCAGAAGAGACAGGTGCTTAACATTAAAATAAAATGCATCACAGACAATGGAATTTCAGGTATTAATGGGGGGTGAGAGTTGTCTTGAAGGAATTTCAAGGAATTAAGTCACATAAGTAAGCATCTGTCCATTTGCCTTCTCCAAACCCAGCTTCAGTTATGGTACATATATACGTACAAATCCAGGTCAATTTTAAGCAATTAATGATGCATAGGCAAGCCCCATTTTAAGACTAGGGTGTGCTCCAAATGTAAACACTCCTACTAATCAGCAGGCGGGAGTGGTAGTGGGCAGAGCAATTTCACTTTTGTCTGTTTTATACTTTGAACCAAGATTTAATTGGAGAAATGGTTGAAACAATCAGCGTAATAAATGATGATTACATTAAAGGCCAGTGCAGAAAATCCTAATGAGTTTATAACAGCTGGTCTAGAACAGCAATCACACCAAAATCCAACAACCGACTCTAACAGAGCCTTTAACGGAAAATGGGAGTTGCAGCTTGGGTCCAGGGTCGGATTACCCAGTAAACAAGGTAAGCACGGGTTTACTCGTGCTTACCTTGCCTATTGGATAATCCGCCTGTTTGGGTCTCAGAGGACAGATGACACTAGGTCTGAGCAGGGAGGAGCCGGGCCTTCTCCTTCCTGCTCAGCCCCTTTATCCCCCGCCCTGGAACAATCAGCAGAAGGAAGGCCACCTACACTTACTTGAGAACTGAGCCAAAAGCCAAGGGAACCAGACTAGCGTGGGGAGAGTCTGTGGATATTCCAGAGGTGGGGAAAGAGGGGGTACCAGCAGGGAACAAGAGACAGTGGGTTTCTGTAAGTCAGTCACTCCCCTAGGCTGC
>NW_004444048.1:5619201-5621550 GCF_000243295.1 Trichechus manatus latirostris | reverse complement strand
AACAATCAGCAGAAGGAAGGCCACCTACACTTACTTGAGAACTGAGCCAAAAGCCAAGGGAACCAGACTAGCGTGGGGAGAGTCTGTGGATATTCCAGAGGTGGGGAAAGAGGGGGTACCAGCAGGGAACAAGAGACAGTGGGTTTCTGTAAGTCAGTCACTCCCCTAGGCTGCTCCAACCCCCATTAGCCTCCTTGCTGGAAATGACAAGTGCAAAGTCGAGATTCTTCACAAAAGTTAGGGCCTCGCTGATGGGAATAAAGAAGGAGAAAATTGATCAAACTGCACAAAGAGAAGAGAAAAAATACCAGTTTTCCATAAGGTCCAATTCAAAACAACATATAAAATACAAAAAAATGCTTTCTGAGAAAATGAGCAGTGCCCAAACTTGCTCTGGGGGAATTCATATTAACTAAGAGACATCGAGTATACTCAATCCCTCCCTGGGCACAGAGCTCTGATTATTTGGCCTAACCAGGACTGAATACACAAAAACGGTTATAAACATGAACCATTATATTTTTTTGAGTTTTCATCCTGGGCCTTGTTTAAGTAAATCAAAGATGTCCTTTGTTATACAGTTTTGATCGAATGCAAGAGGCTAGTCATTTCCTCAGAAACAGACGGAAGCTATACACGCTACCCACCAGTCGGCCACTCGCAAAAAGGCTCGCTGACAAGTTTAATTTAAAAACAGGAACACGTTATTAAACTGAAAAGTACGCCATAAAAAATCCAAACCCATGCAAACAACATTCCCAGCAGAAAAACCCTTAGCGTAATGACAAGCATAAGTACAAATAGCTTTTTATCTGGCTGACAACCTTTCCTATACAAAGATTAAAAAAAAAAAAAAAGTACAGTCTATGTTTGTGTCCGTTTAATAAAACAAATTCCTAACATCCTGCCCACAAGTTCAGGTTTCAAATTCCAAGAAAATCTACCAAACCATAAAATAAGTGACCTCTCTATATCACTTAAGGAGCCCTGGTGGCACAGTGATTAAAGCGCTCAGCTGCTAACCAAAAGATTCACAGTTAGAACCCACTAGCCACTCCACCAAAGCAAAGTTACTATGTATTATAATAATGCATATTTCAAGCTTTAAAACTAAATGGAATTTCAAAGTCTTCATTCAGTTTAATTGTCTAAAGCAGGGACCTGTACACAGGCCAAAAACAGCCTACTATTTTTGTAAATAAAGTTTTATTGGAACACAGCCATAATATTCGTTTACGTCTTGTCTATGGCTGCTTTTGTGTGGTACACAATAACTGAATGGTGGTGACAGAAACTGTATGGCCAGCAAAGTGTAAAATATTTATTATCTGGCCCTTTAAAAGAAAGTTGGCCAACTCCTGGTCTAAAGTAAACAGGTATTTCTGTGGACTAGGTCTTTAAATAGAAACTCTAGTCATCTTGCTGGATAACTACCTATGTCACTTAACCTTTTTCTGCTTTAATTTTCTCATTTACAATATAAAAACAGCTATCATATATTGGGAACTTATTTCAGGCTTTTCATGAATTAGCTTATTTTAATTCTGGTAAAAATCTTATGAGACAGGTAAATTATTATCCCCATCTTACAGATGAGGACACTGAGGAAGAGAAGCTAATTAACTCATCCACTTCTGGTAAGTGGTCAAATCAGCATCAGAGCCCAGGCAGACTGGCTCCAGAGCTGGTATAATCTCTAAGCCGTATTGACACTAATTTTAATTTTATCAAAGTTACACAAAATAAAACTAAATCTCAAGAGGGTTGCTAGTTATAAATATTAGATAACTACAGTAAATGTACACCTCTGCACAGTTTAGGGTAAAACATAGAGACTAAGGATACAAATGCATGCCCACAGATTTTTTAAAGCCCTTCTGATTCTAAGATTAGGAACAAATTTGGGGTACTAGGAATATAAAAACCTGTCATATTTTTTATCTTTTACCATACGTAATCAAAGAATTAAACAATTGCAGGATTGGTTTACTGGGTTTGAAGGCTTAAGACCATAGTCTAGGGGGACAACTTGGTCAATTGCCACAACACAGGTTGTAAAGTTATGTTCTACAACCTAGTTTGGTGGGTAGTGTCTGGGGTCTTAAAAGCTTGCGAGCGGCCATCTAAGATACAACTATTAGTCTCTACTCTTTCAAAGCAAAAGAGAAAGAAGGAAACCAAAGACTCAAAGAAGAAATTAATTCACAGGACTAATAGCCCACACAAACTACATCCTCATCTAACCTTAGACCAGAAGAACTAGATGGTGGCAGCTACCACTACCAACCATTCTGACCAGGAACATAATATTAACGGCCCCGGGTAGGATGGGAGAAAAATGTAGAACTA
>NW_004444048.1:5617110-5617957 GCF_000243295.1 Trichechus manatus latirostris | reverse complement strand
AGATAGACCTGGTCCAAGTCCTGGCTCTGCTTGGCTAAAAATAGTGTTTGTAGGAGTTAAGACAGAATAAATCAGGTTGATGCCTAAATATGCTCAAAACTATACTTGGAGGCAGTTCTCAAGTCTTGCCTAAATCATGAAGTCTTTTCACACTATGTCCCCACTGTAGTCTTTCCCAAGAGCATTTATTATTTCCCATCACTCTTTCATTCATTTGGTCATTTAATCACACATTGATTTTCACTTTAAATATTCCAAAACTATGGTTTGCCTATTCAATGAGACCTTATTATCAAAGAATAGATTCTGTCAAATAGACCTGTGGCATTTTCAAATTTTAGGTTCAGGTTCCCCGACATGTAGTGCTAGTATAGTTTAGCTGAGAAGCAAATTTAAATCACAAGCTTGAGTTGAGTGGCTGGTTATGTGAGGCCCAGCCAACTAATAGGCATCTGTGTTTCAACACAGCTCTTTGTTTGTTGCCTACTTAGTTAACTCTTAAGATGCTTAAGACTTATTTCTTTGTGGAAGGATCGGGAAAAAGAAAGCTAACTACTAGTGCCAGTGATGGAAGTAAAGATCAAGATAAGAGATTCAAGAAAATGATGGTACAGTACTCAGCCAAAAAAAACAAAAAAGACATCAAAGAGTTGAAGAAATTTCATGTTATAGTTGTTGCTGTGAAGTGTCCTAAAGTTGATTCCAACTCATAGTGACTGAACCAATGTGACAGAGAATAACTTCCCCATAGGGTTTCCTAGGCTGTAATCTTTACGGGAGCAGATTGCCAAGTATTTTCTCCTTAGGGGAGCCCTGGTGGTGCAGTGGTTAAGAGCTCAGCTGCTAA
>NW_004444048.1:5569043-5596361 GCF_000243295.1 Trichechus manatus latirostris | reverse complement strand
AAAGCAAAAGGTCATTTAAAAGATGGGAAAGAAAGAAAAGATCAAAATGGATGTCAGAAGAGACTCTGAAGCTTGCTCTTGAACATAAAGTTGCTAAAGGGAATGGAAGAAATGATGAAGTAAAAGAACTGAACGGAAGATTTCAAACGGTAGCTTGAGAAGACAAAGTAAAGTATTATAATGAAATGTGTGAAGACGTGGAGTTAGAAAACCATAAGAGTAGAACACATTTGGCATTTCTCAAGCTGAAAGAATTGAAGAAAAAATTCAAGCCTCGAGTTGTCATTTTGAAGGATTCTATGGGCAAAATGTTGAACGACACAAGAAGCATCAAAAGAAGATGGAAGGAATACACAGAATCACTGCACCAAAAAGAACTGGTTGACATTCAACCTTTTCTGGAGGTAGCATATGATCAAGAACCTATAGCACTGAAGGAAGAAGTCCAAGCTGCACTGAAGGTACTGGTGAAAAACAAGGTTCCAGGAATTGACAAAATACCAACTGAGATGTTTCAACAAATGGTTGCAGCGCTGGAGGTACTCACTCTTCTATGCCAGGAAATTCAGAAGACAGCTACCTGGCCAACTGTCTGGAAGAGATCCATATTTGTGCCAATTCCAAAGAACGTTGATCCAACAGAATGTGGAAATTATCAAACAATATCATTAATATCACACACAAATAAAATTTTGATGAAGATAATTCAAAAACGGTTGAGCAGTACATCAACAGGGAACTGCCAGAAATTCAAGCTGGATTCAGAAGAGGACATAGAACGAGGGGTATCATGCTGATGTCAGGTGGATCTTGACTGAAAGCAGAGAATACCAAAAAGATGTTTACCTGTGTTTTATTGACTATGCAAAGGTATTCAACTGTGTGGACCATAACAAATTACAGATAACATTGTGAAGAATGGCAATTCCAGAATACTTAACTGTATTCATGCAAAACCTGTATATAAGAGAGAGCAGAAATATACTAATAATTTTAAAGTAATGTAACATAATAAAATGATAGGTGTTACATGAGAGAAACAGATACAATGCTATGAAAAATCATGTGGGAAAAATAATTAGAGTTAAGGTTAATTATGGAGGGGGAAGGACATAATCGATAAGAAGAGAGCTTGAAAAATTATAGGATTTCTATAGACCAGAGAGAGGGTTGGAAGAAGCAAGGAAAGAGAGAATTCCAAACAGAGAAAACAGCACAGCGGCTGAATGATGGGGAGTTTTCACAGAACGACAATAGTTACTTTTGGCTGGAGTGTGTGATATGTGGAAGGGCAGTGAGAGAGAAGGCAAGAATGGGGCCAGACCTTAAAGGAACCTGAAGAATAGTAGTAAGGGAGCTGGACTTAGATTTGATAAATATTTTTCTGAGTGAGTGGCATGGTCAAAGCTGTGTTTTACAGAGATTAATATGGATGCACACAGATCCCTGGGTGGTGCAAATGGTTTGTGCTCGAAGGTCACTGAAGGTCAGTGGTTTGAACCTTCCCAGTGGTGCCATGGAAGAAAGGCCTGGTGATCTGCTTCCATAAAGAAAACCCTATGGAACAGTTCTACTCTGTTAACATATTGGGACACCATGAGTTGGAAGGCAATGATTTGGTTGTTTTTTGGTTTTTGTTTTTTTGGTTATATGAATGCGGGGGCGTGAGGTGAGAGGTGGGAGGATGGTAAACAAGGAGACCTTTGTACCCTAATTCAGAAGTCAAAGGTCTTAAAAGGAAGACATGGACATCAGCTATATTTTGGATGAGAAAATATGACTTAGTGACTAAAATGATGGAACAGGTAAAGGAGAACTCAAAGATAGCTCCAAAGTTTTGAATCTAAGTATCTGGAAAAAATAGTGGTGCCATTAACAGATATATGTTAGTTAGAGGAGCTGGGGTTGGGAGAAAGGTACAATAATGAATTCCATTTCAATATGTTGAATTTGATATACCAGCAGAATGACACACGGTAGGCCACTGGAACCACAGGAAAAGTGTAGTGAGAATATCTTGGAGAAATAATATGTTTAAGATGTAGCAGGAAGAGTTAATGAAAATAGATAGAGAAGTAGTATTCTGAGAAGAAAATTCAGGTGAGTACCATCATAAGGTCCAAAGAATGAGAGAGCATCAGAGGAGTCGTGAAGACAAAAGACAGATTGTAGGGGTTAAATGAATGAGTGGAGAAGTGAAGGCAATGAAAGTAGATCACCTGTTTAACAAATTCAATATGAAAGAACAAAGAAAAGACGGGGTATTAGGGACATAGAAAAGAGCACTAAAGAAAGAGCTTTTAGTGTTGCTCAGGAAAGACAGCATGCTGAATGTTTGCATGTGGATAAAAGGTGAAAGAGAGGAAACAACTGAAAACCAAGAAAGGAAGGAAAACTAGTGACCCTGTAGACAGGAAATGGTGGTGGCAAGTGAAAACAGAAAAATGCTGAGGTTAAAAAAAAAAAAAGTAAAGTTATAGAATCAGATGACTAGCTGGTAGATCTATTGTGTTGGCCTACACAGTGGTTCAAAAAACGTGATTTATGTGCCAACAATGAAAACTGTAGAGATTTCACCTAGAAAACCAGATATACGATTTTTCTAGAGGAATCAGAAGATCTGGCAAAACTGGGTCCAAGCTTCCACAGAACAATTGCTGCCCTAGGCACTCCCCGCACCTCCTCCACCTTAGACAGGCAGTTCACTACTGTATCTACCCATTGCTTCCCTCATTTTATTCATTTGATGCTCCTCTCTTCCATAAATATTTGAGTTTGGGACCCTTGACCTAGATCTTTTCAATGACAGGAGATTATGTCATACTTAGAGAGTAAGCAGGGAATGTAGACTGGGGCTTGAAAACTGGGGAAAAAAACATTGTAATAGCCATTGAGGGAAATGGGTTAGGAAGTCAATAAGAGATAATAATCAAAGAATTGCTGTATATTAGTCTGCTTAAGAGATGGCAATTCATCATCTTGCCTAGCAGTGCCTTGCAGTCTGAAAGAAGAGGTCCATGGCAGAGGTCACAGGGCAGTCATGACATAGGATAAGGAAGACAAAGTGTTCTAGGGTGCCAGTAGCCTTAATGAGGAATCAGAAAGGGCTGGTGGCCTGAGAAAATGAAGAAGAGACATTAAAGAAAGAGCACATTCAGGGGAAAGGGAAATTGGGAGGGACCTGGAAGGCAAGATAAAAAGGTTTTCTCTGGAATTTTCTGGCAGGAATATGATAATGTCATCTGTATAAAATATCAGAGGACACACATCGAAGTCTAAGTGGAAGAAGAATTGGGAGACATTTGGAGGAAAGTGAAAACATATAATTAGAACAGAAGGGAAAAGTTAGTCATGTAAAAATTTACCATTAGTGTATCTTCATCTCCCTGCTATTCAACTTCTAGAAATCAACTAGAATAGATTTACTTTTTTAGAAACAGTGAAGACCAGACTTGATAAATCATCATGATTACATTTTTGTAATGTAAGCCATGTGAATGTTAAATAAGACTATTTTTAAACTACACACTTGACTTCCTTTCAAATGTCGTTAAGTATGATTTTGGAGATAAAAAGCACAGCCATTCTTTGTTTTACATGCAGAGGATTGTATACATTATCTCAAGTTTTGGAGGAGAAAGGAGATCAAAAGTTCAAAGTTTAGTGTGTTTCCAATGTCTCACATAGCAAATACATATAAAAAGGGAAGGAACTCAGTGTTTATGGCAGGCTTGTCCAGTGCCTGAACTTCTAGGGTTTGCATATCCTTTAAGTTCTTTTAGGTTTAAAAAAATACACAGATAGTAAAAACAACCTTAAGAAGGAGAAAAAAGAAGGTGTTCTTACACTTCCTGATTTTAAAACTTACTACAAAGCAATTTCAAGATAATGTGGTTCTGGCACAAGGATAGATATACAGATCAATGGAATAGAATTGGATCTAGAAATAGACCCATGCATCTATGATCAAACGATTTTTGAAAAGGGTGTCAAGACCATCCAGTGGGGAAAGAATAGTATTTTTTTAAATGGTGCTAAGGACAACTGGACTAAACCAAAAGCTAAGAAGTTTTCTGAATACAACCAAACACTTCGAGGGACAGAGTAGCAGGGGCGGGGGTCTGGGGACCATGCTTTCAGGGGACATCTAGGTCAACTGGTATAACAAAATTTATTAAGGAAATGTTCTGCATTCCACATTGGGGAGTGGCATCTAGGGTCTTAAAAGCTAGTGAGCAGCCATCTAAGATGCATCAATTGGTCCCAACCCACCTGGAGCAAAGGAGAATGAAGAACACAAAAGACACAAGGAAAATATTAGCCCAAGAAACAAAAGGGCCACATAAGCCTGAGACCAGAAGAACTAGATGGTGCCAGGCTACCACCAATGACTACCCTGACAGGGAACACAACAGAGAATCCTTGACGGAGAAGAAGAAAAGTGGGGTGCAGAACTCAAATTCTAGTAAAAAGATTGGAATTAATGGTCTGACTGAGACTGGAGGGACCCGGGAAGACATGGCCCCTATACTCTCTGTTAGCCCAAAACTAAAATCATTCCTGAAGCCAACTCTTCAGACAAAGATTAGACTGGACTATAAGACATAAAATTATACTCATGAAGAGTGTGCTTCTTAGCTCATGTAGACACACGAGACTAAATGGACAGCTCCTGTCTGGAGGAGAGATGAGAAGGCAGAAAGGTACAGGATCTGGCTGAATGGACATGGGAAATCCAGGGTGGAAAGGAGGAGTGTGCTGTCACAATATGGTGAGCGCAACTAAGGTCACATAGCAGTGTGTGTATAGTTTTGTATGAGAAACTAACTTTAACTGTAAACGTTCATTTAAAGCACGTTAAAAAAAAATGGTGCTGTCTTAGGCTGGATTCTCTAGAGAAGCAAAACCAGTAGAAATATATATAGAGAGAGATTTATATCAAGGAAACAGCTTACACGATTGCAGAGGCTAGAACATCCCAAGTCCGTGGATCAAGGTAGAGGACTCGCCCAATTCACGCAGCCGCAGAAGCTGGCGAGTCCAAGATTGGCAGGTCGGAGAGCAGGGCTCCCACTTTCAGGCTGTGAAGGCTGATGAGTTCCAAGATCGGCAGGCAAGACCGCAAGGTTTCTTCTGATTCACATAGCTGCAGGGGCTGGTGAATCCAAGATCAGCAGGTCAGAGAGCAGGGCTCTGCTCACAGGCTGTGAAGATCAATGAATCCCAAGTCCTTCAGATAATCTGACAGCTCAAGTCCCAAGAACCGGAGGTGAGACAACAGGAGGAAGCCGTAGGATCCAGAGTGAACAAAAAGCCAGAATGTCTGCTTATATTCAGATTCTGGCCACACCCCCAGGGAAACTCTCGTTCATCTGATTGGCTACTCACAGCATATTCAATCACAGGAGTGATCACATATAAACACTGAGAATCATGGCCCAGCCAAGTTGATACATAATCTTAACCATCACAAGCGCTAATACAATTGAATAGTCACATGTAAAAGAATGAAGTTGGACCCCTAACTCATACCATATACAAAAATTAACTTAAAATGGATAAAAGACCTAAATATAAGAGGTAAAGCTATAAAACTCTTAGATGAAAACATAGAGGTACATATTCATGACCTCGGATTTCAAAAAAGATTCTCAGATATAAAATCACAAGCGACAAAAGAAAAAAATACATAAATTGGAGTTCGGCAAAATTAAAAACTTTCGTGCTTCAAAGGACACTATCAAAAAAACAAAAAGACAAACCACAGAATGGAAGAAAATACTTGCGAAGCATGTATCTGATAAGGGTCTAGTTTCCAGAATATATAAAGAAATTTTGCAACTCAAAAATAAAAAGTCAAGCAACCCAATTAAAAAATGAGCCAACAGCTCTAAATAGACATTTCTCCAAGGAAGGCATACAGAGGTCTAAGAAGCACAGGAGAAGATGCTCAATATCATTTGTCACTGGGAAAATACAAACCAAAACCATTAGGATGGTTAGAATCAAGAAATCAGAAAATAACAAGTACTAGAACCTCATATACTGCCAGTGGCAATGTAAAATGGTGCAGCTACTTTGGAAAACAGGCTGGCAGTTCCCCAAATTATTAAACATAGTTACCATATGACCCAGCAATTTCACTCCTAGATATATACTCAAGAGAAAGGAAATGTATGTCCACATAAACGTGTATGCAAGTATTCACAACAGTTGTATTCGTAATAGCCCAAAGGTAGAAAAAATCCAAATGTCCACTAACTGACAAATGGATAAAGAAAATACCAAGCCAAAACCAAACCCACCGCCCTCGAGTCAATTCCAGAAAAGAACTGCCCCATAGAGTTTCCAAGGCAGTAAATCTTTACAGAAGCAGACTGCCACATCTTTCTCCCTTGGAGTGGGTGGTGGATTCAAACCGCTGACACCAGGGGCTCTGGTATATCCATACAATGGAGTATTATTCAGCCATAAAAAGGAATGTAGTATCTAGATGAACCTTGAAAATATTATGCCAAGTGAAAGAATCCAGACACAAAAGACCACATATTATATGATTCTATTCATGTGAAAAGGAGCCCTTGTGGCACAAATGATTAAGAGCTTGGCTGCTAACTGAAAAGTAGGGGTTCGAAGACCTGGCAATCTCCTTCTGTAAAAGATTATAGCCTAGAACATCCTGTGGGACAGTTCTACTCTGTCACACGGGGTTGCTATGGGTTGAAATTGACTCAATGACATCTAACAACAATTCATATGAAAAGGTCCATAACAGGGCAATGTACACAGAAAGTCAATTAGTGGTTGCTTAGGGCAAGGGGAAATGGGGGAGGTGGGGAAGTTGGGAAGGGGAGGGAATAATAGCTAAAGGATAAGGGGTTTCTTTTTGAAGTGATGAAAATGTTTGAAAATTGACCGTGGTGATGGTTGCACATATCTGACTATACTAAAAACCATTAAATTGATCACTTTAAATGGGTGAATTGTATAGCATGTGAATTATATTTCAGTAAAACCATCAAAAAACCCATACATATAGGGGGAAAATGACATTTTAAATGCAGAGAATAACTCTATAAGATTATACCCCAGCTGATAACATGGCAGCTCTGTGGAGGGGACAGGGACAGGTGGTGGTAGTGCTTGATCTTTAACAGTTGAGTTGCTTTCACAATGAAAATGTGCTCCTGGCTTTTTTTTTTTTTTTTTTTTTCCATTTTTAAATAAAAGTTTAATGAAATGAAGCTAAAGCAACCTTCCTGGTAATCAAAGAAATATAAACTAAAATAACACTTTATTTCAAGTACTAAAAAGACTGGTAATACACAATTCTTTGTGCAGGTGTGAGAAAACAGAAGTGTAACACAGTGAGGTTTTTCCTTCTCTGAATAGATAATGCATATTCATGGTACAAAATTTAAAAGGTACAAAAGGATCTGTTCTAAAAAGCAAGTCTCTTTCTCTCCCTTATCCGCCAGACACCCAGTTCCTCTCCTTGGAGTCAAATACTGTTAAGAGTTCACTGGGTGCCCTTCTAGAGAGTCTTTTAAATCATGGGTGGGAGTATAAAATGATACAATGTTTTGAAGGACAACTTCGCAGTATCTACCAACATTTTAATACACATACCTAGTTAACTAGCAAATTCCAGCCTCCAGTTGTAATATTGAAGGATTCTATGGGCAAAATATTGAACAATGCAGAAAGCATCAAAAGAAGATGGAAGGAATACACAAAGTCACTATACCAAAAAGATTTGGTCGACATTCAGAAATTTCAGGAGGTAGCATAAGATCAATAAACCAATGGTACCGAAGGAAGAAGTCCAAGCTGCACTGAAGACATTGGTGAAAATCAAGGCTACAGGAGTTGATGGAATACCAATTGAGACATACATGGATCAAGAGGCAGTTGTTCAAACAGAACAAGGGAATGCTGCGTGGTTTAAAGCCAGGAAAGGTGTGTGTCAGGGTTGTATCCTTTCACCATACTTACTCAATCTGTAAGCTGAGCAAATAATCCAAGAAACTGGACATTTGAAGAAGAACACAGCATCAGGATTGGAGGAAGACTCATTAACACCCTTACAATGCAGATGACACAACCTTGCTTGTGGAAAGTGAAGAGGACTTGAAGCACTTACTGATGAAGATGAAAGACCACAGCCTTCAGTATGGATTACACCTTAAGATAAAGATAACAAAAGCCTCAAAACAGGACGAATAAGCAACATCGTGATAAAAGGAGAAAAGATTGAAGTTGTCAAGGATTTCATTTTACTTGATCCACAATCAACACCCATGGAAGAGCAGTCAAGAAATCAAATGACATATTGCACTGGGGAAATCTGGTGCGAAAGACCTTTTTCAAGTATTGAAAAACAAAGATGTCGCTTTGAGGACTAAGGTGTGACTGACGCAAGCCATGGTACTTTCAATCACCTCATATGTATGTGAAAGCTGGACTATGAATAAGGAAGATCGAAGAATTGATGCATTTGAACTATGGTGTTGGTGAATAATACTGAATATACCATGAACTGCCAGAAGAACGAACAAATCTGTCTTGGAAGATATATAGCCAGAGTGCTCCTTGGAAGTGAGGATGGTGAGACTTCATCTCACGTGCTTTGGACATGTTATTAGGAAGGACCAGTCCCTGGAGAAGAACATCATGCTTGGTAAAGTAGAAGGTCAACAAAAAAGACGAAGACCCTCAATGACGTGGATTGACACAGTGACTGCAACAATGGGTTCAAACACCGCAACAATTGTGAGCATGGTGCAGGACCAGGGAATGTTTCATTCTGCTGTTGGAACCAACTCATCAGCACCTAACAACGACAACAATGGTATTATTCAAATAAGGAGGCCTGGTGGTGCAACAGTTAAGCGCCCGGCTGCTAACCAAAAGGTTGGCAGTTCAAACCCAGTCAGCAGCTCCATGGGAGAAAGACTTGGTGATAAAAGTTATAGCCTAGAAAATCCTATGGGGCAGTTCTACTCTATCACATAGGGTCACTATGAGTCAAAATCAACTGTACGGCACCTAACAACAGTAATAACAATTATCTGAATGTTACATGAGCATACATTGCTTTGGTAATTTGAGAGTTTTTAAAATTAAGTTTAAAAAAACAAAGCTAACAGAAATCAATATTACATGGATGAAAACAGCCATCTATGATAATTTTTTACATGTATGTTACTGAAAAGACTAAGGTATAGTACATAGAATCTTGAAAACTGCGAACTTAACATTTAAGAACTGTCCCCAAGGCCCAGGTATGAAGTAATGCATAAGTATACTGAAGGATGAATCAGATTACGTGTGCCGAAGGTGCTACGCACAAGAGTCCCAGAACAGGTGAGGGAGCCAAGAACAGCACAGCCACCCACAAAATCCAAGTTTCTCATTCACTTCTTAAAGAATCAAACTCACTAACTTTCACGAAGTGACTGAAAATACTGGCAGTAGACAAAGAAAGGTGATGGATGTGAAAAGAAAGAGATTTAAGAAAATAAACCTATTCCCCAATGTAAGGATTTCAGAAGGTTTCCAGGAATATTTGATAAGCTCCATAGTCCATTCCACTTTCTAAATTTCATCCAGATGTCAATCAACTATTTAAGATAAACTGTAATCCAAAAGCACAGATCACGTCATGGGGAAGTGCTGAGATGAAAAAGTTGCCAAAAAGGAGAGTTAGAGTATTAGAATGCATTAGTGTTCCTCTAGGAGCCCTGGTGGCGTAAAGGTTAAACGCTCGGCCACTAACCAAAAGGTTGGCAATTCGAACCCACCCGGCGGCTCTGTGGGAGAAATGGTGATCTGCTTCCATGAAGATTACAGCCAAGCAAACCCTATGGGGCAGTTCTACTCAGTCACATGGAGTTGCTATGAGTTGGAATCGACTCGCCAGCACCCAACAAGTATCCCTCTATCTTCAGTGCTGATTAAGGGAAAGTATGCATTCCCTGATCCCAGGGAAATTTTCCCAGTCTTTCCAGCAGATAACTCCCGGAATGCTCTCTGAGGCAATGTTCATTCAGAAATACTACACTGATAATCAGTAAATGTTCTTTACAACAGCACCTATGCCCAGGCACCCTTCCGATATTGATCTTATTTCTCAAACTCACTGTATTAGTTTTCTATCACTGCTAGAACAAAATTACCACAAATTTAGCAACTTAAACTAAGCCAGACCTGTTGCCACTGAGTCAATTCCCCATGAGAAGAACTGCTCCACAGTGTTTTCAATAGCTGTAATCTTTACAGAAGCAGCTCTCCATGCCTTTCTTCTGTCGCACCGCTGGGTAGATTCAAACTGCCAACCTTTAGGTTAGTAGTTGAACAAAAGCCGTTTGTGCCACCCAGGGACTTTCAGCTTAAAACCACACCTGTTTATCTGTAGAACAGAAATCTGGGCATAGTGTGGCTCAGCTTGTTCTCTGCTCCAGATTCCACAAAGCTGAAATCAGCATGCCATCCAACTGCATTCCTTTCTGCAGGCTCTAAGGTAGACTCCACTCCAAGCTCATTTGGGCTGTTGGCAGAATTCAGTTCTATGCAGCTGTAGGATTGAGGTCCACATTTCTTGGTGGTTGTCGGCCAGGGGTCGTTCTCAACTTCTAGAGCCTGTCTGCATTCCTTGGCTTGTGGCTACTTCCTCCATCTTCAAAGCCAGAAAGGGTGGGCTGAGTCCCTCTCACACTTCAAATCTCTCTGATATCCCCTTCTGCCTCATCTCTCCACGCCTCTCTCTTCTGACACATCTGTCTGACTGAGTCTTCTGCTTTTAAGAGCTCATA
Organism: Trichechus manatus latirostris; assembly: GCF_000243295.1. NCBI lineage: Eukaryota > Metazoa > Chordata > Mammalia > Sirenia > Trichechidae > Trichechus > Trichechus manatus. Next base: position 5,585,547 of record NW_004444048.1, on the reverse strand, counting down.
GGATTATATCAGGCATGCATGGATAATTGAGGATAATCTCTCTGTTTAAGTTCAGCTGATTAGTAACTTTAATTCCATCTGCAAAGTCCCTTCCTATTAGTACCTAGATTAGTGTTTGATTAAATAATCAGGTAACATGAATCTTTGGGAACATCTTTAGAATTTGGCCTATCAATTTATTTTTATTTGGGGTGGAAAGAAAAATACTGATCCAAGTATCCCAATCTACCTGGCAGTTACTTTTCAAAGTGTAAAAATGAATTTGCACTGTCTTCAAAGTGTAACAATGAACTGGCACTGCTTTTACATGAGTTATTTCAAATAAACCTCCAAATAACTCTGCTAGATGAATATTATCATAATCATCTTTATAACCAACCAAACTACAGCTCAGAAGTTTAAGTAACTTGCCCAAGAACAGAAGAGCTGGAAGTGGCAGGATCAGAATTAAACCCAGATGTAGATATCTGAAAAGCCCACTTCCTTTAATATTTCTGAAAACATGGCACAGCTATGACTTTTTTTTTAAAAAGCAGCCTAGTTGGTAGTAACAGAAGTAAGGAATATTGATGTTTAAAGCAGAGAGGAGAAAAACAACAGGATTTGGCAAGTAGTTAGAGGGAAAAAGAAGTATGGGGGGGGAAAAGCCATACCATTTGAAGAACAAACTGAGGCTAACAAATTATCCAGGTCCAATGAACTCTCAATAATTTCCACCAACAGAATGGGTAAAACAATTTATATTATCAAAAGTCTTAATAATCTTTTAAAAATTAAAAAACAGCTATAAACTAGAATACTATTTCTGATTCACTGCTAAACCAGCTACAAAACATCATGTATAATATTGTGATTGTGTGTGTGTATACACACACACACACGTACACACATCTTTATTTTCTTTCTTTTATTCAACAAATATGTATGGAACTTCTCTTGTGTGCCAGAGACTCATCTAGCTGCTTGGGGATACAGCAAGAAACAAAACAAAATCCCTGCCTAGAAACAGGAAATAAACAAACAAGCGAAAATATAACAGATAGTGATGAGACCATGAACAAAATAAAGCAGGGTAAGAAAAAGGGGGGAGGGGGCAGCGGTGGTTCAGTGGTAGAATTCTCACCCTCCACGAGGGAGAGCGGGGTTCAATTCTTGACCAATGCACCTCATGCACAGCCACCAACTGTCTGTCTATGATGCCGAATGGGTTTCAGTGGGGCTTCCAGACTAAGAAAGAGTAGGAAGAAAGGCCTGGTAATCTACTTCCGAAAATCCTATGGATCACAAGGTTCGATCTGCAACTGATCATGGGGAAGGTGCAGGTCCAGGCAGAGTTTCATTCCATTAGTACATGGGGTCGCCATGAGTCGGGGGCCAAATCAATAGCAGCTAACAACAAAGGAAAAGAGAGCTCAGAGAGTTCTTGCTATTTTACCTAAAAAGGGCGGCGGGTTGTTATTTTATATAAGCTAATCAAGGAGGGTCACACTAAGACGATAACATCAGAACACATGGGTGAGCCATGCAGCTCTCTGGGGGAAAGCATTCTAAGCAGATGGCACAGTAAGTACAAATGCCGTCAGGCAGGAGTGGGCTTGGAGAACAGACAAGAGGCCCTTGTGGCTGGAACAAAGAAAACATGGGGGAAGCAGAAGAAGTCAGAAAAGTTGGGGGCAGTGGTGATACAGGACTTTTGTGTCATTTTAAAGACTTTGGGTTTCATTTCATTGTAAGGGAGATGAGAAGCCATCACAGGGGTCTGAGTAGAAGAAGAGTGGCATATTTTATCCATAAATGAACTGATCTGATCAAAGTTTCCATAAAAGAATCTTGATCAAACGTGGGAAAATACAGAACAGAATTTAAAATTCTCATGGACTCAGACCTCCTGGAGCCATGAAGGTTGGATGAACCCCTGAAACTATTCCCCTGAGATAATCTCGAACCTTAAACCAAAAATATCCCCTGAAGTCTTCTTGAAACCAAACAAAAGTTTAGCTTAACTAGTAAAAAATGTCTGCCTTGAGCATTACGAAGCCCTGCTGGCACAGTGGTTAAGAGCTTGGCTGCTAACCAAAAAGTGGGCAGTTTGAATCTACCTCCTGCTCCTTGGAAACCCTACGGGGTAGTTATACTCTGTCCTATAGGGTCACTATGAGTCGGAATCAACTCAAAGGCAACAGGTTGAGCATTATGCTCTTTTAAGAACTGTCTATATGGGATCAAATTGACAACACCAATTCGAAAGATGAAATAGGAACCTTAGGAAGCAGTGAATTTATGCTACTGGGGAGGAACAACTCAGAAAAGGAGGGTACGAATGGTGGCATAACTCTAACAATGTAATCAATGTCACTAAATGGTACATGTAGAAACTGGTGAATTGATTGTTTTGCTGTTATATTCTCAACAACAAAATAAATAAAATTATATTAAAAAAAGAATTGAAGTTCAAATTGTAAAATGTAATAATACTTATCTCTTCGTGGTGAGATGATTTTGAACTTTTATTTTTGTTTAATTTATTATTCAAAAAAACTTTGGTGCACTTTTCAAGTATACAGACGTGAACCTCACAGTGGCTTCAGTAGGGTAGAAAGGTTAGGCTCATGGGCTGCATTTGGATGCTGATTCTGCGATCATTCAAGCTGCCCAGCCCTTCTCAACCTCAGTTTACTTGTCTTAAAAATAGAGGTAATAATGCCCACCTTATCCTGCTGTTTTGATGTAGGTCAAGTACTCAGCACTCAAACCATACCAGGCTCATAGTAAGAGCCCCAAAAGTGATATCTATTAGTATTATCTCCAAGCACAGATCTGGCCAGGCCTGGTAAAGGGAACAACTAAAATGTGTTAGTAATTTGCAGTGTATATTGGATGTGAGTCCTATGTTAGCCTGGCCTTTTCCCCTTTGCGTGCTCTCCGCAAGTCTCTCTCAAAGATAACACCCGTTCAATCTCACTGAATTATCAAATCCAAACTGACAGAAGTCATGAGGTTTTACTGTAAAGGACATCAAATCCAAACCACCAAAACTAATAGACTTATTTTGCATTAAATTCATTCCTGAGGTTTTGGGGAATCATCTCTCCTCAGGCAAATCCATGATTCTTTATTTCTCTCAAGTTTTTCATTCAGGATCTAAGACAGCCAACTGTCTGAATTTAAAATGCAGGATTATCAACTGCTATTTGAGAATACAAGAAAAACCTTGGTGTTTCACACATGAAAAAGCAACAGTATATTTTACACAAGGACAAACTTTAGGGGTAAATTTTGAAAACATTCAAACGCATTAAATTTTCCATGCATAATATTTACATGCCAACATAAATTCTCTCTACAGATGAAGAAGAACATTGCACAGACCTTATTTCTTATTTTATTATTAAGGAAAGCCTCAGCTATTTGCATTCAACATTTAGTTTAAATGACAATTGCAGTGTTTTGTTTTCCGAGGGGGAAGAATAAACAACTTTACCATCTCCTAGTCTGTGTGTCCTCTTTAGAGAAAGTCAGCTCAGCCCAATTACATTTATTTTTCATGTAGGGAAATAGCAGGGTTTGTTCTGCATTGGTGCTGTGTATGTGCATAGAAATTTCACCATTTAATTTTCATGTCTGGAAGGAGAGAAGCTTATAATTATGCCATGAGGTATAACTATAATTAGGTTCTCAAATATCATAGGTATCTCTATGATCCAATTGTAAAATAACAGAGACTTCGGGTACTGTGTTATTGGTGTTGGGTTTCTTTTCCCCCTTGAACCACTGCATTCCTAAAACCTCAGCAAGCATGAGAAAATCTTACAGTTAAAAAAAATTTTTTTAATAAAGAAGCAAAGTTAACAAAAACTCTTATTGGTATGTAACACTAATAAGAATTTCATATGTAGTTGTTGATGCTTAAAAATCATTGTTATGGATGCGAGTTATATCCAGAAGAACTAGGTTAATGGCTAAGAAAATTTAACCTCATTACTTTATTACCTCCGGTGATGCTAATAGGACTTTGCAATACCACAACATCCTAATTTGGTCTTTGTATTTGCACTTTATACACGCTCCTTTATGCTTCTATTTTGCACAAGATGAAGCATACATACAAACCATAGGTCTTACTCAAGTTGAAGCAGCATGTTTGTTGTTTGTGTTTGGGGGGTGGGGAGACAGGAGTACATATATACCAAAAATCTTTTCCCCAACCAAAATATAAGACATTTCTTTACTTATATAGGGTAGTGTGTGTGTGTGTGTGTGTGTGTGTGTGTTCCCCAACCAAAATATAAGACATTTCTTTACTTATATAGGGTAGTGTGTGTGTGTGTGTGTGTGTGTGTGTGTGTGTGTGTACACTATCCTGTATAACACATAATTCCCTGTATAATATGTGGAGCCCTGGTGGCACCGTGGTTAAGAGCTCAGGCTGCAAACTAAAGGTCGGCAGTTGGAATCAACCAGCCGCTCCTTGGAAACCCTATGGGGCAATTCCACCATGTCCTATAGGGTGGCTATGAGTCAGAATCAACTCAACGGCAATGGCTTTGGTTTTTTGGTATGATATATAATATCCTGCATAATCATATATATTTCAGGTTCTAAGCACCAAAAAATTTTGGAAAGAACCAAAGTCTTCAGGGAAAAAGAAAAAGGTATGAGAAACAGAATACGTGAGCATGCTAATAAAGCATTTGTAAAATATAAAATGTGTAATAATTTCATTCCAAAAATGTTTCAATAAATAACTTACACTCAAACATGCACTTCATTACTAAAATTCTTATAAGCCATGAACACTTTATACAGTCATGTGCCATATAACATCCACTTGGGAAATGTCCCACCACATATACATCCTGGTCCCACAAGGTTATAATAGCGTTCAGAACGGGATTTAGCAGATATAATCAGACGTAGCATCCTGCATGCATCATGTGTACCTCATGTCTCTTGTATACACAGCAATCGCACTGCCAGGCGTATAATGGTGGTGTTTTTGCTAGCTGCAGCCGAGTCGGTTCCAACTCATAGAGACCCTATGTGGAACCGAACAAAACACTGTCTAGTCCTGCACCATCTTCACAATCGTTGCTATGTTTGAGCCCATTGTTGCAGCCACTGTGTCACTCCATTTAGTCAAGGATCTTCCTTTATTTCACTGACCCCTCTACCTTACCAAGCATGATGTCCTTCTCCAGGGACTGGTCCCTCCTGATAACATGTCCAAAGTACATGAGACAAAGTCTTGCCATCCTCGCTTCCAAGGAGCACTCTGGCTGTACTTCTTCCAAGAAAGAGCTGATCGTTCTTCTGGCAGTCCATAGTATATTCAATATTCTTTACCAACACCATATTTCAAAGGCATCAACTCTTCTTCGGTCTTCCTTATCCATTGCCCAGCTTTAGCATGTATATGAGGCGACTGAAAATATCATGGTGCACCTTAGTCCTCAAAGTGACATCTTTGCTTTTCAACACTTTAAAGAGGTCTTTTGCAGCAGATTTACCTAATGCAATACGTCGTTTGATTTCTTGACTGCTGCTTCCATTGGTGGTGACTGTGAATCCAAGTAAAAGGAAATCCTTGACAACGTCAATCTTTTCTCCGTTATCATGATGTTGCTTACTGGTCCAGTCTTGAGGATTTCTGTTTTTGTTTTGTTCAGGTACAATCCATACTTAAGGCTGTAGTCTGTGATCTTCATCAGTAAGTACTTCCAGTCCTCTTTGTTTTCTGCAAGCAAAGTTGTGTCATCTGCATATATCTGCATATAATACTTTACTCCTCCTCCAATCCTCAGGCTGTATTCCTCTTCATAGAGTCCGGCTTTCTGGAATTTTTGCTCAGCATACAGATTGAATAAGTATGGTAAAAGGATACAACTCTGACACATACCGTTCTTGATTTTAAACCACACAGTGTCACCTTGTTCTGTTCAAACGACTGCCTCTTGGTCTGTGTACAGGTTCCTCACGAGTTCCAATTAAGTGTTCTGGAATTCCCATTCTTTACAGTGTTATCCACAATTTGTTACGATCCACATAGTTGAATGCCTTTGCATATTCAATAAAACACAGGTAAACATCTTTCTGGTATTCTCTGCTTTCAGCCAAGATCCATCTGACATAAGCAACAATATCCTTCATTCCTCATTCTCTTCTGAATCTGGCAGTTCCCTGTCAACGTACTGCTGCAACCGCTTTTAAATTATCTTCAACCAAATTCTACTTGGTGTGTGATATTAATGATACTGTTCAATAATTTCTGCATTCCACTGGATTACTTCTTGGAATGGGCATAAATATGGATCTCTTCCAGCAGGTTGGTCAGGTAGCTGTCTTCTGAATTTCTTGGCATAGACGAGTGAGCACCTCCTGCTGCATCGGTTTGCTGAAACATCTCAACTGGTATTCCATTAGTTCCTGAAGGCCTGTTTCCTCGCCAATGCCTTCAGTGCAGCTTGGACTTCTTCCTTCAATATCATCCATTCTTGATCATATGCTATCTCCTGAAATGGCTGAATGTCAACAATTTTTTTTTGGTATAGTGACTCCATATATTCCTTCCAGCTTCTTTTGATGCTTCCTGCATCTTTCAACATTTTGATGATAGAATCCTTCAAAACTGCAACTAGAAGCTTAAATTTTTTCTTCAGTTCTTTCACCTTGAGATAATGAGTGTGTTCTTCCCTTTTGGTTTTCTAACTCTAGGTCTTTGCACATTTCATTATAATACTTTACTCTGTCTTCTTGAGCTGCCCTTTGAAATCTTCTGTTCAGCTCTTTTACTTCATCATTTTCTCTGTTCAATTTAGCTACTTGACATTCAACAGCAAGTTTTAGCGTCTCTTCTGACATCCATTTTGGTCTTTTCTTTCTTTCCCATCTTTTTAATGACCTTTTGCTTTCTTCATGTATGATGTCCTCCCACAACTCACCTGGTCTTCAGTCATTAGTGTTAAATGTGTCCAATCTATTCTTGAGATGGTCTCTAAGTTCAGGTGGGATATACTCAAGGTTGTACTTTGGCTCTCGTGGACTTGTTTTAATTTTCTTCACCTTCAACTTGAACTTGCATATGAGCAATTGATGGTCTGTTCTACAGTTGGCCCCGGTCTTGTTCTGACTGATGATATTGAGCTTCCCCAACAATTCTTTCCACAGATGTAGTCGATTTGATTCCTGTTTTTCCATCCGGTGAGGTCCATGTGTATAGTCACTGTTCATGTTGTAGAAAAATCGTATTTGCAATGAATAAGTCAGTGGTCTTACAAAATTCTATCATGTGATCTCCAGTGTCATTTCTATCACCCAGGCCATATTTTCCAACTATAAGTCTTTCTTCTTTGTTTCTAACTTTTGCATCCCAATCACTAGTAATTATCAATGCATCTGGATTGCATGTTTGATCAATTTCAGACTGCAGAAATTGGTAAAAAATCTTCAATTTTCTCACCCTTGGCATTAGTGGTTGGTGTATAAATTTGAATAATAGTTGTATTAACCAGTCTTCCTTGTAGGCAATGGATATTATCTATCACTGACAGCGTTGTACTTCAGATAGATCTTGAAACATTCTTTTAGAAAATGAATGTGACGCCATTCCTCTTCAATTTGTCATCCCTGGTGTCTTAGTTATTCTCTTATAGCTTAGGAGGCCAGAAGTCCGAATTCAAGGTGCCAACTCCAGGGGAAGGCATTCTCTCTCTGTCAGCTCTGGGTGAAGGTCCTGGCCATCAATCTTCCCCTAGTCTAGGAGCTTCTCAGTATGGACCCGGGGTCCAAAGGATGTGCTCCCTTCCTGGTTCCTCATTCTTGGTTGTAGGAGGTTCCTCTCCTCTCTGCTTGATTCTCTTTTATTTCCTTTCCTCTCTGCTCAATTTCTCTCTGTCTAATCCTGTAGACAGAGTCCTGCCTCATTAACATAACTGCCTATAATCCTGCCTCATTAACATCATAAACCCTTTGCTGTTGAGTCGATTCTGACTCATAGCGCACCTATAGGACAGAGCAGAACTGCCTCATAGGGTTTCCAAGGAGTGGCTGGTGGATTTGAACTGCCGGCCTTTTGGTTAGCGGCGAACTCTTAACCACTGCACCAGGAGGGCTCCCACTGTGCCACCAGGGCTCCTTACATCATAGAGGTTAGGATTTACAACATATAGTATAATCATAACAGATCACAAAATGGTGAACAACCACACAATACCGGCACTCAGGGCCTAGCCAAGTTGACACATATTTTTGGGGGACACAATTTAATCCCTGACACCCAGCATAGTAGACCATATGATTGTCTGATTCAAAACAGCCAATTCCAGTCCATTTCAGCTCACTAATACCTAGAATACTTATCTTTATGTGTTCCATATAATTTTTGATGACTTCCAATTTTCCTTAATTCATACTTCGTACATTCCATGTTCCGATTGTTAATGGATGTTTACAGCTCTTTCTTCTCATTTTGAGTCATGCCACCTCAGCAAATGAAGGTCCCAAAAGCTTGACTCCATCCAGGTCATTAAGGTCAACTCTACTTTGAGGAGGCAGCTCTTCCCCAGTCATCTTCCGAGTGCCTTCCAACCTTAGAGGCCCATCTTCCTGCTCTATTATCGTTGTTCTACTGCTATTCATAAGGTTTTCACTGGCCAATTTTTTCAAAAGCAGACTGCCAAGTCCTTCTTCCTAGTCTGTCTTATTCTGGAAGTTCAGCAGAAACCTGTCCACCATGGGTGACCCACCCTGCTGGTATTTGAAATACCAGTGGCATAGCTTCCAGTATCATAGCAACACACCAGCCACCAAAGTACAACAAACTGACAGATGCATGGGGACTTGTACATTATTGTTTGTTATTAATGTTGCTGCAGGATTGTATATGTATTAGTATTTACCATTGTTGTCTTTACTCTTGCATACTGTCTTCGGCTGGGTTCTCTAGAGAAGCAAAACCAGTAAAGTATTTAAACATATATAGAGAGAGATTTACATTCAGGAAATGGCTCATGCGGTTGTAGAGGCTGGAACATCCCAAGTCCGTGGGTCAGGCACAGGGGCTGGTGAACCCAAGATCAGCAAGTAGGACAGCAGGGTTTTGGCTCACAGGCTACGAAGACAGATGAATCCCAAGATTGGCAGGCAAGACTGCTGGTAAGCTGCTAGCTCAAATCCCAAGAACCAGAGGTCAGATGAACAGGAGCCAGCCGCAGGATCCACAGTGAGCAAAAGCCCACAAGCCTTGCCAGAAAGTCCACCTATATTGGATGTAGGCCACACGGCCAAGAAAACTCCTTTTCAACTGATTGGCTACTTACAGCAGATCCCATCACAGAGGTGATCACATTTTATCAATTCTCATCATGGAGGTGATCATATCATTATATGACTGCCAAACCACTGAGAATCATGGCCCAGCCACGCTGACACACAATCTTAATGATCACACATACCTTTCAGTGTCTTCCTTTACCTTGATTATGCTGTGCTGACTTCCCTCATATTGTGTATTATCTCTCCCTTCACCAAAGTTAGTACGTGTCTATAATCAAGTTAGTGGTTTTTCCCTCCCCTCCCCCTCCCATCCCTGGTAACCATTAAAGAATGTGTCTGTCTGTATGAAAACCTTTTCATGACATTTTTATAATCGTGGTCTCATTACAATATTTGTCCTTTTGTAATTGATTTATTTCACTCAGCATAATGTCAGGTTTATCCATGTTGTGAGATATTTTGCGGATTTGTCACTATTCTTTAACATTGTATAATATTCCATTCTGTGTATGTACCACAGTTTGTTTATCCATTCATCTGTTGATGAGTACTTTGGCTGTTTTCATCTTTTTGCTATTGTAAATAATGCTGCAATAAACATGGGTGTACTGTACTTTCTATCATTATTTTAATGTGAACTTTCCCTACTCGCAAATAAAAAGTTTACCATATAATAGTGTATGCTTCAACTCATAGGCAACAACATCCAATATGATGTATGATGTGTCTCTTGAGTGTTGTAGTGTTATCTCTCTGTTTAATTTTCTTTTGAAAATACTACCATGAAGTGCATCATGGCTCCCAAATGCAGCAAAACCAGTGCTAGTGATAGCAACAGCAAGAGGCAAAGGAGAAGTATCAATTTGGAAGTGAAACAAAAGGTTATTAAACAAAACAAAGGTGGAAAATCAGGGAATGCTATAAATGCTATTACTTTTGATTTAGGAATGTTCACACAGAGTCCAAATCACATAATGTACCATTTCACTGAATGTATCATGGATTTTAAGTGACACATGACTGTATATTCAAAATACTCAGAGTCATACGGAGTACTGGAAGGCTATGCTGAAGAACTGACTCTAGGAAATAAAGGATACAGCTTCAAATTAAAAGGGATCCCTTAAATGACTAAGTCATTCTCAGCTTCCAGGATTATCAGAAAACAAACAAAATTAGAGAATCTATTTAGACATCTGTAAGGGAGAGAGAACTTTCCTGAACACCTGGAAATATAAGAAGGCAGTTCATATTCCAGTAGTTCCAGTTTTGTCCCCATAAGTCTGCATCACTCATTTCTCATATAAAATCTGTAAGGAAGCACTTAGCACTTAAGATACAAAATGTAATATGTCTATAGCATATTATGATCTGAACTAAATGCAAAAAGAACTTGTGTATAGAAACTGATATCCAAAAGACAGATCTCATTTAAATAACAAATGTAAATCTGTAAGCAACTATATTAAGCATCATTCCACAGACCTTCATGTTCCTGGTAAACACATTTTTTATTTTTCAGATTATTTCCTTCCTCTGTGCAAAAGCAAGTATTGTTACTCCTAAAAACTTCAGCTTAATACAAAAAAAATAGCTGGAGGAGAGAATTTTTTTTCCTTCATTAATTCATTTAAGAATAACTCAACCTATGAGAAATTTCTAAGGCAGGCAACTCTTATTTTTCTAAAATACAAAGTCAGTCGTGGAGGACTATCAAATAAGAGAACTCAATGCAATTTCAGATTTTCAAATTAAACAAAATCTAAGCCACTTAGACATTTCAGTAAGGTTTATTTCAAGTTGTGTTGGGGTAGAAAGGGGTCTTTATTGAGATTTTAAGACTCTTAATCCCTTTCTCTCCCCCTCCCTCCAAGTATATATATAAAACCAAAAACTAAACCCATTGCCATCAAGTTGATTCCAAATTAGAGCGACCCTACAGGACAGAGCAGAACTGCCCCACAGGGTTTCCAAGGAGCAGCTGGTAGGTTCGAACCACAGACCTTTTGACTAGCAGCTGAGCACTTAACCATTGCACCACCAGGGCTTCTTATCGGAAACAGTGTTAAGCCATTTATAGTCAGAAATCTTAAAGTTAGACGTGTAGGAAATCAGAATCCTACACTGGACCGTTAATTTCTCCAGCAGATATTAGAACAAACATATCAACCACAGCAAGATGACTCTAAACCATCAAGTTATTATTCTAAGAAAAGACTTTACTCCAAAAGCAAGAGATGTATTCAGGAAGCAGCTTTATTGGATGGGCTAATTGTTAATTCCAAAACATATTGTATTCATTACTCATAATTCAACTTAACCTTCATGATTTAAGCTCTAACAATTGCATCTAAGTTTAACACGGACAAATAAATAATTGTATTTTTTTCAATGCGCAGCCTCTTTCAACCAGAAGGCTATGATTTAAGCTACTCATAATTTTATGTTAAAATGGTGCCAAACTAGCTTCAAAGAATAATGTATTTGCCAGCAGGATCAGGAAAATTAACATAACACAGAGGCTTTTTTTTCCAAAAATAATATTTTGTAAAAGGATTTGAGTCAATGAAAATACAAGATTGTTAATACTGTAGATAAAAGGCTTTAATTCTGGATCATTTGTCTCTACAGTGTTGTATCATAGCCAAGTGATTTTTACTCCTTAGAGAAAGGGGGAAGAGTTGGGTCAAAATATCTTTTGCCTTCAACCCTGATTTATGATTTCCTCCAAAGAAAAGCAGTTTCTGCCAAGAAGAGGAAAACAAGGCTTAGCTTTCACATCAGGAGAAAACTGTAGCAACCTTTTTTGTATATAATAATCACTGTTATTTGGCCCACTCAAGTGAAAAAGGGAACCAAATAAAGAAATAAGGAATCTATAGTCTCGGCAAGATCTGCAGAAAACAAGGAACAAGAAAAGCCACATTTAAGAGAAATTTCCAGGGCTTTTTCGACTCTCATCACCAACAAGCAGTTATTGTACTTTCTATGACCTGTGCCACAGGGAAGAAGGCTTTCTTCCACTGTTCCATCTCCCTGAAAAATATAATGTTTACAAAGAACTGGTGGCAAACGGATACTTGTACACCAGTGTTCACTGCAGCACTATTCACAATAGCCAAAAGGTGGAGGAAACACCCTAAATATCCAGCAACAGAAGAATGGATAAACGAAGTGTGGTATATACACACAATGGAATACTCTTCAACCATAAAAAGAAATGAAGTCCTGATATATGCCACAACATGGATGAGTCTTGACAACATTATGCTGAGTAAAATCAGTCAGTCACAAAAGGACAAATATTGTATGATCCCACTTACATGAAATACCAAGAATAGGTAAGACTTAAGTTTATTAGTGGTTACCAGGGGCAGGCGAGAGGGGAAGAGGGGGAATTGTTGCTTAGGGGCCACTGAGTTTCTATGAAGGGTGATGGAAAAATTTGGAAACAACATGATGAACCTATTTAATGTTACTGAATTGTACATGTAAAAAATGTTGAAATGGCAGTTGTTTTGTTATATATATTTTTACCACAATTAAAAAAGAAGAACTGGGGGGAGTTGGTTATTTTACAAAATCATAGAACCTCAGTGTTGAAGAGGACCTGAGCCAACATCCAAGTTCAAATGCTCACTCAAAGCCCCAAATATTTTTCTGAAGCATCTCTCTAAATTCTGCCACCAGTGACGACGCACTGCACATCTAACCAAATGGCTCAGCTCATGGTTACTAGAAGGGCCCTCCTTACCCTGAGTCAGACTGCACGCCCCCACCTCAGTCTCCAGTTGCCCGTTTGAGGACTGTCCTCTGGGATCAAAAGGCACAAGCCTATCTCCTCTTCTGCTTGGCAACCAAGTAAATGTTTTATAACTTTGACTTCATAGGACATCCCAGCCGCAGTTCCTCAAACCACTCCTAACTGGACAGAATTTTCATATTTCTTGTCATCACTGTCTCTACACTCCAATCTTGGAAGTACTCCAATTTGGCAACATTCCTCTTAAAATGTGGTGTACGGAGCTGAGCACAATATTTCAGATGTGGTCTCTCCAACAAGAAGCACAAAGGGCCTATTATCGCCAGGAAACTGGACACTAACTTGCATAAATTCTTCTAGAAGTGGTTAGGTTAATTTTCCTAACCAGTTAATTTTCCTCAGCAGCAGCATCACAATGTTGGCTTGTGCTCAAATACAACCCCCCATGAAGCTTTTGCCAAACCATGTCAGCTCCGTTTTTAGTTGATCTTTTAAATGCAAATTCACAACATGATATACAGCCCTGTTAATTAAAATCTTATCAGCTTCAGTTCACCGTGTCAGCTTGTATGGATTATTTTCTGAATTTTGACTCTGTCATCAGTTGTCTCTCCCACCTTTGTTTGAACCACAATTTTGTGAAGCATATCTGCCATGTAGAAATCCTAGTCACTGATAAAAATGCTGAATAAGAACCCTGTGGTGAGTACTTTTAAAATCCAAATCATTCCTTCCTAATGTGCACCTTTTTACCAAAGGGAATACTAAGTTTCATAAAGCAATTGCTTTAAATGGAACAAACAGCCTCACTAGGCTGAGAAATCTCATGGATGGCAACATGTAAGGAAGGAATAATTGGTTAATAGTAGTTTTGCTGCAGTGTGAATGCTTTCTTTACCAGCACTGATGTTTCCACTGCAGCTATCTTGGTTACACTGGGCTACGCATTATCTCCAGGACAGAACAGGAGTCTTAAGAGGACTGCCAGCCATTGTCTACAAGTTGCCAGTTTTAAGCCATTTACCATAATGTGTATCTGACCACTCAGTGTTAATCAGGTGGCTATTGTTAGGCAGCCCCCTTGGTATCAAATTAAATTCTGTTGAAACACTGGCATTCCCACAAAATGCCTTTTTCTGCCCAGCTCAATTCTGTGAGACAGCAGGTTGACTCAAGGCACTAAGCAAGAATTGCTTCTCTAAGCAGTTTTTGTTTTTAAATCACACATATAATTCAGAAAACATTCTAGTCATTCAGTTGGGAAGAACTGGAAGGGAGAGATAAAGTAGGAATACTCAAGAATCCTTTTGATCATTGGTAGCCGCCAGCTCCATCCCCTTGCTCTAATAGAAGTTCACCCAAAATTGTTTTAAGGAGTATGGAAAAGTACTAAGAGAATCAAATCAGGGCTATCAATGGGAATGATTGGAAGGAATGGCACTCCCTGGAGTTGTGTGTGCTGACTCACCAAGTGATAAAGCTCAAGGTGATCGATGAGCTATCTTAGGGATCTTTTCCTCATTATCTGAGACAAACTTTGTAGACAAGAATTCCTTTCTATTTAATTCATAGGACACCAATTACTCCTAGAGGAGTAAACACTATAACAGGAAGGTTGCTCAAGGTGAACTCATCAAGCACCAGGGACTTTTCCAAGACGTCATATAACATATTAGATCCATGTACAGAGAAAGCTTTACTGAACCTTCTTGGATTCTGCACAGGAATTCATAAAGTCAGTTCATACATGGTAGATGGGCTAACAGCTACAGTCAAAGGCCTTCAGGCCCTGGACAGTTAGGAGAGCAGTGGGAGCAACCCATCTGTAAGCCAGAGAGGGCTGCAGAAGAACGCACCACAGCAGGACACAAAACAGCATTCACACAGTACTGGTGAGCACAACCCCCAGTCCAGCTGGACCGAGCGACAACAGAGGCAGTATTGTTGAGGGCCCTCGGGAGAGATCAAACTTGTCAGTCACCAAGTTGAAGGAGCTTCACTCTCTTCATATCATTGTAAGCCTGAGTTCATCTTTATTTTCAGTCACCTCCTACCTCCCAGCCAGGGCAGTATGCAGGATCTTGCCACAATGTGTTAAGGCCAGATTTATTAAACAGCCTTGAACCAGGGGAAAGGAGAAGAAACTTTTTAACCTGAGAAACACGGACTTGGAATCAGAGCAATTCCACCTCTGGTGCCAAACAAAAAAAAAATCATTGCTGTCAAGTCGATTCTGATTCATAGCGACCCTATAGAACAGAGTAGAACTGCCCCATAGGGTTTCCAATGAGCGGCTGGTGGATTCGAACTGCTGACCTTTTGGTTAGCAGCCAACCTTTTGGTTAGCAGCCAGTCTGAATATTAGTACATAGTTCCCCTCCCATCTTCAGTCCTGCTCTCCCTTAGTCCACCCTCATATGTTCTGTTGCAGCTGGGCCTCTCTCAACACAGCCCAAACAGTTGTTCTTGGCTCCAGGCATCCCTCCAATAAACCCACATGCAGTGTCCATGTTCCTGACTGAGGTTTGGAACAACGTGTCTAGACAGTGGCTATGGGATTGACTGTTAGGGATTACTACAGCAAAAAGGCTGCTTGACCCCAAAACCTAATGCATCTCAAATCTCTTCATTGGCGTTTGTTATTGTTAATATTGAGTGGATTCCAACTTATGCAATTCCATGTGTGCAGAGTAGAACTGCTCCATGGGGTTTTCAAGGCCGTTACCTTTCAGAAGCAGATCACCAGGCCCTACTTCTGAGGCACTCCTGAGTGAGTCTGAACCCCCGACTTTATGCCTAGTAGTTGAGCACTTAACCATTTGCACCACCGAGAGACCTCATTAGCAATAAATCTACTCAAAAGATGTGGAATCGAAATGTCCACAATACTTTCCCTCTGAAACCCAGTCTACACACAATCAGAACTTAAAATATCACATCCATTTCAATTCATTGACAAGAGAACTCAAAGACATAGTAATTCAGTGTCTGGAATTTAGGCAGGCACCTTGGTGATATATCATACAAGAAAAGCAGTGTTAGAACTAATTAGAAATGTTTGTGTCCAAAGAATTTTAAAGGCTGAGAAGTTTAGGTATATCTAATCCAACTAACTCCCTCATTTTAAAGATCAGAGTCTCCTGAGGGGGCAGATGCATACCTGGAAAGCAGTTTGCTACTCAGCAATTATGAATTTAGGTACTGCAGGCTCTGTCAGCATCTTCAAGTGTTTCTGTCTACCCATGCACCACAGTCTGTCCATATTTATTTTAAAATGACATAAAATGGGACTTCCAGCAAAATGGCACTCTAGGCAGAAGGACCACGCCATCCCACCACAGCAAAGATCCGAAAAACTAAGCCAAACAGAGAAAACAGCAATCCTGAAACCCTAAAACATCAAATGAAGAGATAAAGAACTCAGCCAAGCACCAGTGGAGTGAGAACACTGACAGAGAACGGAGAGCGAGG